>NC_134490.1:64508072-64713072 GCF_040206685.1 Ascaphus truei | reverse complement strand
GTCCCATAAGACACAGCGCACCAGAGGTGAATAGTAATATGTGTAATATAAAAACACACAACAAATACATGAACTTACATTTAAGATATTAAAAGTGGGTTCCACTTAGTCCAGTGAGAGCTGAAAGTCCAATGTTGTTATTCAATGTGGACCCGGTGCACCAAGTCCCTAGACTGACTGCTCGCAGCACCTGGAATCCTGGAGGCCCCGCAGAATAATCCACTGCTAGAGCGTCTCAGCCATAGCAGCGCGCAGAGTAACAAAGTATTTCCTCACAGCCTCGTTTGTTCCAGCTGATCGCGAGTAGATGATATCTGTAGCAGCAGCGCATACTATGTCTGTGTGTGTAAGTGTCACGGTTGTGCTCGCCTCAAACCATGGTCGGACCGCTTGGCTGAGGTGGGGTTGTATAAGCACCGACCTTAGACCACGCAGGCTGATCCGGATTGCGCAGTTCATAGTCGTACATAGCAGGATCGGGACTGGAGAAGGCAGCATAGTCAGTGGACAAGCCAGGGTCAGGATCGGAGACATCAGGGTGAACGTAGTCCAAGCAGGGAGTCGGCAACAGGAGATCAAGCAGGTCTTCCTGCGTCAGCGAAAATGCTGCAGGTCGGGAACGGGGTTTGCGCGAGCGGCGTCCACGGTCCATGGCGCCGGTCTCAGGAAGGAGAAGGCTGACCGGAGTGGGCACACCGCCAGGCAGCACTGGTAAACCAATGCTTCAGCGCAGGAGTCCAGAACGAGCCTGAGCGGAGAGAGCTTCAGGACTCAGCGACAGGCCTCTGCTATGGGAAGTGCAGCAGGCACCAGGAACCAGAGACAGGCCTCTGCTATGGGAAGGGCAGCAGGCCTCAGGAAACAGGAAGCTGAAGTTACACTGGAGATCCAACGCTTAAGCACAGGAACCAGGAACATGGGCTAGGAACAGAGAACAAGAAACAACGACAAGGTGGCCAAGACAGGTGGCTGTGGCAAACACAGGACATCCAAGGAGGATTATGCTCGGCCGAGAAGGATTGTGGGGATGCAGTACTTAAAGGCCAGCGGGTAAATCCCTGGAGGAGGGTGTGAGGGCCCTGCTCCAATGAGTGAGTACAAGGCTAGGTTGCAGTGATAGCTTGCACAGCTGCAGTAGAAACCATGGGGAGTGTTCCAGGACTGCACAGGTCTGTAAGGCAAGGTAAACAGTAAACTGAGGTGTGGATTCCTTACAGTAAGTATGTATGTATGTATGTATGTATGTATGTGTATACATGAGGAAGACCCCCCTGTGGGATCGAAACATTGGACTTCTGTGCTTTGTGTTTTAATACACTTACTGAATTTACCTGCCTGAGTGCTGTCTCCTTTTTGCCAGTTTCTGGTAATGTATGTTTTTGTTATCTTTATGGGATATGCACCAGCCCATTCAGAATACTTTATTGGAGTGCCTGTGAAATCTTTTTCAAATAAATATATATATATATATATATCCCCATCAATGAGAAATCAAAGTTTTTTTTTAAATGTGATCACCACAGTCCAAAAGTAAGCAATGGTTGGGCCAGTTGTCTCCAACACACTTTTTGGTTAGTGGGCATGTTGAATTAAGTGATACAAGTACTTCTGTTAACATTACAAAGGTAAGCGTCTTTACTGTAACTAACTGTGCCCTCTGTTTGTGCTGCAGGTGCGGTTGGTGGAGTTTGTGCTCTTGCTAATGTCCTTGGAGCGCAGGTGTGTGAGCTGGAAAGGCTCTGTCTGACTGCTCAGTGGCATGAAGCAAAGCAGCTGCAGTACCGACTCATAGAGCCCAATGCTGCTGTAAGTATACTTGGGGGGATCACACCTCTCTCATAGTATTTGTGTCTCAACTATAGACCTTGTAAAAAAAACAAAAACAAAACCCCTCTTCATCGGACCCGTAGTAAGAGAATCCCGCTCAGGGCCGTACAAAGCAGAGGAAGGAGCCAGCTGGTATGTACTATCACAGCTGGCATTTTGCTAACTAATGGGGAGTGCAGCTGTCCTGCTGGCGGCCGTCCAGGTAACATCTTTTAGTTTGTTTCTGTTGTGGAGAACATATGACAAAGCGGACAAGGTCACATGGCTTGTTGGAGGGTAAAGAGGGCAGCTATAATATGGGGATAATACTATAAACAGCAACATTAAAAGGTCACTTTTTCACAGTGTCCCATTATTGCAAATACTTGTTTGTTTTGCTTCCGCTAAATGCAGTAACTTAAAAGGTGCAGCTACTGTACATGCAGAATAAAATAAATTGCAGTGGGTTTTTTGTTAGGTTAGATGAGGGAGCTCCACTCCAGTCCTCAAGAAACCCCCCCCTCCCCTCCTCTCTCGTCCCCCCCCTCTCCTCTCTCGTCCCGTTCCCCTCTCCTCCCGTCTCCCCTCCTCTCCTCTCTCATCCCCCCTCCCCTCTCGTCCCCCCCCTCCATGTTAATCAGTTGGATAACACATTCCGGCGTTGAAAAATGGCCCTTAGGGTTGCATTGTAAAGCGTTGGATAACGAGGACTACCTGTATGCCGTGTAGTGTGTGCTGGGGAAGATTTATGTCCCATTCATGTGAACTGTTCTCTAGTTCTGGGAAGCAGTATCACAGTATATTTAATGAGGAGACACCTCTAGTTAGTTTGATGACAGAGAGGGGGGCATGTTTTAAATTGTTACATTTTCATTGATGTGATTAAAGAACAACTTCTATCAGAGCCTCCGGTGTAAAGGAAAAAGTTCACATTTTCCAAGATAATGTGATTAGTTATACCTGTGAGATCATGTTACAATGTCAGTATTCAAGATTATACTGTGTTATTGTTTAAGTCACCCCTCATATGGGGAGATTCACGAACCTCTGATGTGGGTTATCACCCAGCAAGCCCACAATAAGTGCCGCTTAACACAGGACTGTGGAACGATAGCCCATATCGGAGGTTGGTGTATCCGGGCTAGAGATGGGTGAATTGTGGCGGCGAATTTGGGTCCGCAGCAATTCGAATGGTTCCTTTAATCCACAGATTTCAGCAGATCAATTTCCAAAGGTCGATTCGCATTTTGCGAAATTTTTATTATTATTATTACCAATACACTCTGTGGATTCCGCAATCCGTTGCCGGATTTGTAGAATTTAATCCACGGAATCAGCAATCCATTGTCTGATTCAAGAATCCGCCAACGGATTGCTGAATCCACGGATTGGATTCTACAAATCTGTCAACGGATTGTACCCAACGGTGGTTTTTGATGAATCCCCCGCGCATTTAAAACCGACCAAATCCGTTTGCGGATTTTGGGTGGAAAATGTGAGAACATCTGGGTATCTGATTTGGACGGATTCGCACATCACTAATTCTCGCCATGGAGTCCCTGACCTAAAGGAAAAAGGCATGCTTAGATTGTTACGTTTCCATTGAAATAGAGAAATAACTTCTATCGGAGCCTACCGTGTAAATTAAAACTTTCAAACTTTCCAAGATAATTGAATTACTTATACCTGTGTGATACATTGTTACAACGTTAGTAACCAAGATTTAACTCCATTAACCTACCGCTGGTATTAATTCACATTGGTCCTAAGTGGGACTTCTAAGGCGATAAATATCAAAACAATAAGTATTTTCATTTTTGCATTATGACCCTTTAATGTTTTCAGAATTAAAGCACAAAGTAGGTACTTTATTGGAAGATCAGTCTCAGCAATAAGGCTTCAAAGCCATAGATGGGTGTGCGAATATGTAAGACCAGCTGTTAAAATGTCCATGAGCTGCTGTCCAACACTAGGACAAACATGGAGATAAGTATGGCATACCCATTACTGTGGCATTAATATGACAGTAGGCTTGCAGTGAACATGAGATAGTGTACCCTGCTAAAAAGTCAACCACATTTTCCTGATCATAAGGCACTCACATCAATTGTTCAAGTATATTTATAGGACATGACAGATTGTAATTAACTGAAGGAACATGGATTGTTGGAAAACTGGATACTCAACTACTCATCTCATGGACATGAGCTTTGATCTGGGAATTCTCCTAAAATGTATTGCACAACAAGTTTGAAGTGAACGTTTGCAGAATATGAAGAGCAGATGCTGAAGGTTTCATTTGAATGCCCTTGTAGATTTTGACATACATAGTACTTCTTTAACCCAGGCTGTGCTGGAAAGCTGTGTAATACGGCAAGCATAAACTTATAGGGTTCCATGTTAAAATGCACAAGAAGTCAAGAGTGATATACTGCTCATTTGCATGTCATTACCCAGAATCCCTGGCTGCAGTGGAAGCAGGGTTTGCCAAGCGATAATGGAGAGACAGGATTGCAGAGCTGTCTGAGACATGCAAATTTTATTTATTTATTTATACAATGTTTTACCAGGAAGTAATACATTCTCTCGTTTTCAAGTATGTCCTGGGCATAGAGTTAAGATGACAAATAATACATGGTTACAAATACATAGTTACATTAAGCACACCACAGTGGTATTTTTATTTACTGTACACTGAATGTGGAGGATTTGTCACTTTTTCTTTTAACCACCATAACTATTTAAATAATGTACAGATGTAACCAGT
Organism: Ascaphus truei; assembly: GCF_040206685.1. NCBI lineage: Eukaryota > Metazoa > Chordata > Amphibia > Anura > Ascaphidae > Ascaphus > Ascaphus truei. The sequence goes on along the minus strand of NC_134490.1, from coordinate 64,708,499 downwards.
ACCATTGTGAACCTGACTTTATGCGATCTTGAGACCTCTATCCAGTTCTTGTTTTCTAATGCCAAATAGTGTATTCAAATTAATAGCGATCTTGGGTTTCTATGGAGAACCAGAACTTGGTCAGAATCTCAGGACAACACGCGGAATCTTGGCAGAATGGCAACATATCGCAATACAACATGCCAAACAACAGATTTTCCATGAAATGTAATTCGTGCATATATTAGCATCTTGTATTACCACGTATAATAGATTGGCCATGTCTGCAAGTGGAGAATACAGACCACTCCTTTTTATACATATTGTAAATCTACTCATTTACAAAAAAGCCTCCCCTACCCCACTAGCTGCAGGGGGAGATTCACGAACCTCTGATATGTGTTATCACACAATATCTGCCGCTAAAGTCAGTGGCAGTTATTGCAGGATCGTGGAATGCTAGCCCATATCGGAAGGTGGTGAAACAGAACAGTATTTTCATGCTACACTGTTCTTATAACCACTCCCACACATGCCTCAAAAAAAGATGTGCATGTGTATCTCATCATCTTCAGCCCATGTCGATCCACTGCTGGAGAACGAGAGAGGGTCCTGATAGACCTGCATCTGAGGGGGGTGGTTATTTCCATATTTTTGTCTTTTAGGTGACGCGCAAGTTTGGGATCCCGGGCCTGAAGCAGGCCATGGACTGGTTTGGGTACTATGGAGGACAGTGCCGTTCCCCTCTTCTCCCACTAACAGAACAAGAGTCAAAGGAACTGAGGAAAGATTTTACTGCAAATGGCTGGCTTTGAACACATGCAGAACGACAAGGCGAACATGTATTACTGTCCTTTGCAAACACTATTGATTGCTGTGATTTTTACATAATTCCCCAAATATAGTGGGTAACATGGGCAAATATCTACTTCATACACTGACAAAAAAAAGTTTATATATTGGATATTTAAGGAACATAGGGCAATATTTACTATGCAGTCTCTGCCATAAGGCCCCTTCCGGTGCTGGAAAACCCTGTACAGCTCATTCGAGTCAATGGGCCTAGTACAGGGATCTGCAGCCTTTCAGAGCCGCAACACGTGCATGAATATTACACCCCCACAAACACATACATATACTGTACACACACTAATAGGTATATACTGTATAAGCATTAACATACCACAAATTTACTTTAATTTGAATTAGGGAAAAGAAAAAATATGTGGGGGAATAAAATGCATCCCACAATAATAAGTTCCTTTATTTTGTTTTCATTGTTTTTCCGTGCAAAACAGTTTGTCATTTCCAAATACACAATACATACATACACTACCCTCCCAAATACAGACACACACACTACTACCCCCCCAAATACACACACACACACACACACACACACACACACACACACACACACACACACTAATACCGCTGCCCAAATACACCCCCCCCAAATATACACACACACATATACACTTACATTGGACCTGCCTCTCCTCACTGTCCTGGGTTGCTGCGGCTGCTCTCCCTCACTGTGCTGCTCTTGGCTGCAGGCGCCGGAAGTGGCGGTGCGCACTTCCGGCGCAAACCGACATGAGAGAGGCCTGGCGTGGGACAGTGCAGGGGGCATGCCAGCAGCTGGGGAGATGCCCGGCAGAGACAAGAGGCCCGAGAACAGCACAGAGCACAGTGGGAGAGCCGCAGGTTGATGACCCCTGGGTTAGGAGATGTTCCAGCACCCGAAGGTGTTTTATGGCAGAAGGCTTGGTACAAATGGGCCAATCTAATTTATTGCAACAATATACCTATGAAATTGCATGTACATCCATTAGGTTTAAACAGCAAGATATAGAAATGGAAACTATAGTTCTTAGGCATCTTGTTTAAAGAAAATCGGTATACATGCGATAAATTGACTAAAAAGGTATGTAGTAGCAGTACTTTTATATAACAACAAATACCTATAGTAAATAAAAAGATATTGCTCCAAATGAACAGAATGTGTGTGTGGTTTATTAAAAGTCACAACAGATTATAACCACTTCTAATAAAATAAGTCATGTGCAGGACGGACTGAATTTGGCAGATATTCATATTATAAGGTGAAATTAAATAACTTCTTTCTTGAGAAAGATTGCACTTTACCCTCAGATGTCAGTCACAGGAGTGTGATTTAACTGTAAAGGTAACTTGTACTTATTGCTCATGGAGTATAGTGATTTCACAAATTGAGTTAACAGAAAAACACATTTTGCACTGTGTGACAGGCTGAAATACTAGTAATAGAACTATAAAATGACAGGATGGCATATTCATTTTTACCAGGTCTTACCTGTGATTAGGGCAGAATAAAGTAAGCTTCAATCCATCAGCTTGCAGCAGTGTGCAGAATTTGTGGAGAGCAACACTGATAAGTGTTTTATAAAGTGGTATTTTTATTTACTATACACTACAGTGGACGGATTTTGTCACTTTTGTTTAAAAACATTTTTACCCACCATAACTTTTTTAATGTCTGGTTATACCCATGTATCAGCTTCACTTTGTATAGCCAGCAACCAACCTCACACTGATGAAACCCAAAGGGTTGAAACAGCTGTCTGTGAGCAGGGTTACAGGCGCTGCACTTCTTTAACCCAGGCTGTGGTGAGAGGCAGTGTAATACGGCAGGGATACGCTTATAGGGCTCCATGTGAAAATGGATAAGAAATAAAGAGTGACACACTACTTATTTGTCTATACCCAGAATCCCTTGCTGCAATGGAAGCACTGTTTGCTAACCGATAATGGGGGCAGACCTGTCTGAGATATGCAAATACACCACAAGTGGTATTTTTATTTACTGTACGGTGGAGGGTTTTTGTGACTTTTTTTTTACCCACCATAACTCTTGCAATATCTGTTTAGAACTTTACAAACCTTACAAGTGTACGGTTCCCACTATTGTAATAAATAGGTGATCCTCTATGATTTTCTACTCAGTATTGGGAAATGCAATATTCCTATAAGCAACAGTTTAGATCTGTTTGAACAGTGTATGGAAATATGCTTTTTGCTCTTAGTATTTCGTAAAACAAAAGGTCTCAGTCTCATGCGTTTAAGATATGAATCGTATAAAGAGATTTGTTGCACTCCTGATAATTTTAATAAATGAAGTATAATTAACGGTGCTCCAAGCGCATGGTCAGACATGCTGCTACTGGTGATGTCACATATTAAGAACAACTTTATTTCAGATAGCGCTCGTCTTCCAATGCGACTCAAAGCACGTCACAATTACAATATAGTGCGCGGTACACAGTACACAGGAATGTTACAGACAGTCTCTGCCCTGTAGAGCTTACAATCTAGGTTTTCGGGGCCTGAGTCACAGGGAGATTAAGTGACTTGTCCAAGGTCCCAAGGAACGCCGACACCAGGAATTGAACCAGGCTCCTGATTCAATGTCAGTGTCATTGTTTAGTCAGTGTCTTTATTCACTGAGCCCACCCCTTTAGATATTATTAATGTAATGTGCTGCAAACTGAAAAACAAAACAAAAACAGCATTTGAATCCTTTTGCGTGATGACATTAATACTTTCAAACTGCTAGTGACTAGTATCCATTGCACATAAAGCGGTTGTGCAATCGTTACATTACTGCCAGCAGCAATTACACAAAATGATTCTAGAATTAGCCACTGGTTTCTGCCACCACACACCTGGAATGATTACCGCAGGCTTGGTCTAGCATCAGCACAGCATATAAACGTACTTGGCATAAGATTCCTGCAGGGCGATTTCAGCACTGTTTGTCAGATAAGGAGGTGGTTATGAAAATGTTGAGGACTGCTAATCTGAGAAATTAAAGCACATCATAGTTGAAGTGAGGCAATATTTTTATTTCAGCAACTGGTAAAAACAATATTAAAAGCAATAGATGAAAGCAGCAACTGTTATGCCCAGTATTTCATTCTGAGCTACCGAGTTATGGAAATAGAACAGTTTCATTTACCTTCCTCTTGGGGACTCAAAAATGATCACCACCGCTATTTTCTCTGGCAATGTCAATCATTAACAGTGACGTCATTGGAATGTGCTGAATGGAACACCAAAGCATACCAAACATGGGACATGGAACCTTGGGGTCCTTCCTTGTAATTCAGCTTATGGTTTGTGCTTGTTAATTATTTTACAGCAGCTATTCAGTAGTCTCCCCATTTGAAACTGCGCTGGAGCCAAAGATTGTGATGGGGAGCTGCTTCTGTCTGTTACTCATTGCATTAGTAAAAGTACATGGCTGAAACAATATTACGTTTTTTTGCTAAATAAATAGTTACTTACCATGGAAGGCAACCGCTAAAATTGGCTATCTGCTGATATTAGATTTCAAGATGGATAACATTAAGTTGCTTATTTAAGGTAGAACGTGGAGAATAGATGTACCATCTTAAGAGAAAAAAAAGCAAGCTGGTCTTTACATATTCTAATAAAGCAGCAGTCACCCCCTAACTAACCACCTTTTTTTACAGTATGAGAACTCAGGGGCCCTTTCCGAGCTGAACCTCGCTATTTTCAGCTCGTGTCCCCCCCACTTCCTGATATACTTACTGGTGAAGTATATGCTTATAAGGGTCCATGTTAAAATGGATGAAGTAAAAGGGGACACAGAGTGATAATTTGCATGTCATTACCCAGAATCCCTGGCTGCATTGGGAACATTATATGCTAAGAGATGATGGGGAAAAGCAGGGTTGCAGACCTGTCTGAGACGTGAATGTGCCCACAAGTGGTAATTGCATATTTTTTTAAATTAAGGCTTTAAATAGCTGTCCAATAAGCTGCAACCGATGATGTTGCAGCTTCATATTGGCTGAGATTTGGCAGCCATTTGTTTTCCCCTGGAGGTAGATTGAAACCCGATAACTTCACCAGTATTTTGGGTACCGGAAGTGTCCCTAGAGCGAATTAATAGTGTGGTTCAGCTCTGGGGGACCCCCCAGTTTCAATGCTTTAAAGAAATAGGGGGTAAAAAGAAGAGGGGGGGAGACTGTTGCTTTAAGTTTAATGACTGAAGCTCTTGAGTGCAAAGGAATCTGTCCGCTTCAGTGAAAAGGTTCAGGTACCTTGAATTCTCAACTCTGGTTGCTGCCAACACTGTCTATTTTACTTCCTTACACAAATGTAACCATTCTTAAAAAGGTGGGAAGCAGGGGGTCTCCGGAGAGGAAGCATGTTAATTTTAGCTCGCGTCACACGGTCCAATAGGAAGTCACCGCTGTGGCTTACTACTGGCCAGCGTGACACAGGGGTATTTAAACTTACATGAACAATCTGCAGTCCCTACAGAGGTAAGTATATCAGGAAGCAGGGGGTCCATCAGCTTTCGTATTCGTCAATCAAAAGGTGCTATTCTCACCCCATCCTGCCTCAGAGAGACAATAGATAAGGGAGTGGGAGACGGGCTTTACCTGAGCCAGTGCTTGTTGGTCACACAGTGACATCTGACAAAAGGGAGGAAAACTAAAGGAAATCAAACTCCTATCAAGTCTCAGCTGATCCTGGTTAAACACATACTGTAAATTGTTATTAATAAATACTTACCGGGTCAGATTTGTTAGAAGGGCATCATTCACTCAGATTTAACTCCTTAAACGTGTCACTGTAAATTAGTAGAGTTTGGTTGTAGCGGGAACTTCCCCTTTAACCAACAGATTACTCAATAGTTCTTTTCCACTGCAAGTGTTTAACTCTTTGACCTGGAGGGCTATGTTTAAGGGTCGGTGTATGTACAGTACATAGTACATTTTTTGCTTTGTATGCATTTTAATATTCATGGAGAGCATCACCAAATCTTAGTTAAATGAAAAAGCTCATGACTCCGATACCACCATAACATTTCTGCATGGTGCAGAATATTGAATCATAACATATAGGCCCAGTAAGAGAGGCCCTGTATGAGATGTCACTATAACTGGAGCGGTTATCTAGCACCATCTGTTGGAAGGCATATGTCTAAAATATATAACCTGTATAAGAACTGAACCAAGCCCTGTGTTTGGTTCATAGCAAAGCACCAGTCCCCAAAATGTTAACAACCCATGTCTGACATCTTACATTTATCCCAGCTTCTTCCCAGGCTATTTGGGTCAACATTATAAAACAAATATCGTGCTGTGAGCTTCCCTTTGTTTTTTTCAGCTGGAACAAGTTATAACACATTTTTAAGCAGACTGTTATTACAAAGGATCTACACATAGCAAAAATGGTTATTTGGGTAAAAATATGCATAATATTTGTGTATTAACATAATGGAGTTGTCACATGCCTTTAAATGTAAGTTTGGGAACATTGCATTGTGGTTTTAAAGAAAGGCATAAACCGCTATTATGTAGAAACACTAGTACTGTACATGCCATGAACTTGTGTTATTACAAAAGACATCTGCATACATCCGAGTATTTGTTTGTAATATTACTTTAATGTTTAATTTCAAGTATAGTAGAATTCAGACATAATATGAAAGCCAAGGCACAATTCTCAATACGTACAGATGATTTTGCTGTATATTAGACATTCATTACCTGTGAGTGAAATGTTTCACATACCAAGAAGATGGGCTGACCACTGTGACTAGCAGATAACCCCCGCCACCCCCCAAACAGGTCAGGTTTTAAGGATATCCCAGCTTCAGCACAGGTGGCTCAGTCAAAGAGCCACCTGTGTTGAAGCTGGGATATCCTTAAAATCTGACCTATTGGAGGGGAAGGTGGTGGTGGAGGGGGGCAAGGGGTTGAGGACTGAAATTGACCACCCCCTGCCTTAATCATCAGCACAGTTTTATGCTGAAACAAACATTTTTATTAGAAATGTTGAGTAGTGCTATACTCTGATTCAGCCTTACTACATTTTTCCAGCATCATCCTGGAAATTATACTAGGGATAACACGTGTGTACATTATATTATAATTTCTGTTCATGTAAGAATGTATTACTTTAGATGTTTTTGGTATCTTCGAGATGTTGCTGGTTTATTCAATTGTATGGATATAACAAAAACGGAATATAATGCAGTGCAATCACCCACCATGGAAATAAAGAAGATACCAAATGTTTGGAAGCACTGGAGATATCCTAACCTGTATGATTTCCAGTGTAGGTTATAAAAAGACCTATCCTCAAGAGCATGGAATTAATACTAGTGGTCAGACCATCTTCATTCAGTTCTCAACATAAAAAACAAAATCCTTTATGAATAGGTCAACGCATTAGAATATATTAAGTACTTAAACACACAATTAGAATATCAATTGCAATTGATCACATTTACTTACATAAGGCAGATAAACCCCAAGGTAATGATTTGCTCATAACCTTTGTCTTTCAATTCATGTAAACAATCTTTTAAACCTTAGGTTTTCTAAGTGGTTTTCCAGGGTTTTTCTTTCCAAGATATGTAAAATTGGAAAACCGATTTGTAAAATGGGGTGCTAAGAATCTCTAAGTCATACTGTTAACTGATCTCGGTTTTATTGCTGGTCATTTATTGAAACATGGAACGAACATTGCCATGCATTCATCATTTTCCTAACTAAACTTCCTAACATACATCTGCTGTTCAAAATCATACCTTTCCAAAGTGAACTTCCTAACATACATTTGGTACAAGTTATGATTTTACTCTGCAAATTATATACATCCACTGTTCTATGCGGTGAGATTTTGATAGCATAGAATAGAGCTGATTGTTCCCCAACTGCATTAGGTGAATTGTTAACAAAAAGAGTTTGGAATTTCTTTGGACATTGCAGAAGTGAATGATTATCAATAAAGAAAAAAAAAACTTCAATTGGATAATACTTTACATTTGAAATGTATATTAGCACCTTTATAAATCTGTCACTCATTTGTTTATACATAATTATTTTCCAGTGTCCACCTTCAATAAACTTACTTTCATTCCTTATCTAATGTTTAACATGCAAAGCCACTTCCAATCTTTGGTTCTTTTCTACTTCCATTAAAATAAATGTTGGTAACCTAAGAGATGGATAAGACCAGGAAGCATAGAGGACATATACAAGGGTAAGTTTCAATATTCAAAGCTACTAAAAGTCCAGAAAGTGACTTTACAAATCATCACTCCTAAACTTTCATTTTAGGGGAATTTTTTCCCCCTGGTTTACCAAAACATTCCAATATGCTACCCCTAGTGTTGCCAGGTGGCTTCTCCAAAAATACACAATTGTGAAAGAAGCGACACTCTCGAGACACCCACACACCCTCCCCGCTCTGCTCCATGCTGTTTCCTCCTCACCTTGGCTCCACCCCAGGCTCTTAACACCTCCTTCCCGATTGGCTGCTGATCAGCAAGGAATAAGCTGCCCAGCCCCCTAGCAATAGCAATGCTCTCTCCCTGATCGGGGAAATCCTGCGGTCCCCCAAGCCAGTCAGGTCACTATGTCCAGAGAGGTAATATCGGACGCATACATGTCCAGTATTACCTCTCACATTTTACTGGACAGTATCCCCAAATACAGGACAGTTGGGTTCAATACTGGACACCTGGCAACCCTAACCACACCATTTTCACAAATTATCTTTACTTCCTACTGGGCATAATCATTTGACTCAATTAAAAGACATTAAGGACTATGTATTAATCATCGCCATGTGATTGTCATAAAAACAAAACAATGCAGAGAAGAATGTCACGTTAGTGTGTTTCCGTGCAGCAATTTATCAAACCAATTTATTTTTGTTGGGCAGCATGTGTGCATCAACGGTTTTCAAAAATAGAATTACACAAGGGGGTGGAGTTAGAGGCAGAGTGTGGATGCTGCCTGATGCATATATGTAAATGATATGTAATATCATGTGATATGTATATATACACACAAAAGTATGTGCCACTTGTGTGTGCTATAAGCCCGCCAAAACACTGTCAGGATTTTCGTGTCGTAAAAGACAAATGCAAATACATGCACACCACATAAATACTAAGAAAACGTGTGGCAAATGCAAGAACATGAATAATGGCGTACCGCCATGTGCTGCTAATAATTGTAGGCGAGAAATTAATTTGTTTGACGCAATGCCCTCTTTCAATTTGTTTTAAAAATAAATAATAATAATTATTTATACATAGCCCACAATATCATTCAAATAGACTAGGGGACAATTACTCAATGACAAGAATTAGTACTTTGCAACTTTGCCAAATATAGCAGAATAAAATAAAAGTCATATAATGACTGCCAATTCAGGGGCTTTTTGTGAAGTACCTTATAAATGCTTTTGATAGACATACAATAGTAATACAATCAACCTGTACTTCAAACATGACCTGAACCTATCGCGAGTACTACTTCATGTAATTCCTACATGGACATTTAATCATAAAAAATGGACAAGCTCCACTTACAGAACTCGTAGAAATATTAACTCTAGTAGATTATCTGTGTAAGTTTCGGAAAAATGATCACGGATATCTGACTTTGCACAAATAAATAAAATCACACAAAGAATATAGGAAGCAATGAGGTAAAGGGACACAGGTTTTCAAGTATAGCAATTGACATTGGAATGTGAAAATGGTCTCGAGCAGTATCTACGGACCCTTGTATATGTGCACGATTGTAACACAAATGAAGGTGGAGCAGGCTTTTACTGATGCCAGTAGTGCTCAACTCCAATCCTCAATACCCCCCAACAGGACAGGGTTTCTGGATAGCCCTGCTTCAGCACACGTGGCTCAACCGAAGACTGTGCTGAAGTAGCGACTGCTTGAGGCACCTGTGCTGAAGCAGGGATATCCTGAAAACCTGACCTGTTGGGAGGGGGGGGGGGGCCTTGAGGATTGGAGTCGAGTACCACTGCACTAGTGGACCCCGGACAGTCTTTTGAAATAAAGCATCTTAGGTGTTTGTAGGAGGAATTTTGGAACCTAATATACTGTGCACTTTATATTGCATTGCTCTATATACCAATGGCACCGTACATACTCAAAGAATGCATCTTGCAACAGCAGCGCTTTGCTAATATTTAAACTGAACATTTGCTTCCGAGTGAAGGAATATTCAGAACATTGTTGCTGTAATTGTAATACCCTTTAAAACATGATTTCCATGCATCTATAGATGCTATAGATCTACTGGAGAGCTTCTTCATTTTAAAGTTGCCAAGATTGAAAACAGTGAAAATTAAAAGGACTGTGAATAGGTTAGAATATTAGTGGTGTGGATACATATTCATATGTTTTATTAGTATATTATCTTCAAATAAATACTTTTGTTATTAGATACAATAGCTTCTGAGACTGATGTAGGCTGATGTAGAAGCCGGCTCTTCACTGGGAGGAGGCACTGTGTGTGTGTTCCATTGCACTTGGAAGGAGCTGTATGTCAGCTCTTTATAGGGCTTCAGGACACTGGTTTTCCCCTCTTCCTGGCAGCAACTTTATAAGTCATGGTTGAGAAAAAGAAGAGCTTTCAGAAGAGCAGTTTGTTTCTCTGGATTACCCAGCAAGGAGTGTAAACAAGCCAAAGAAAAGAATGCGTGAGTGCACTTATAGAACGCAATCAGAGAAGTAGCTGTCTTGGGAGGATGATCTTTCCCCATCAGACTTGATTCACTGCAAGGCAGCAGGCAGCTTTCGAGGCACTTAGAGCCTTCTGGATTGCAGATTGACACTTTTCCCGCTTTAACAGTTTGTTATTCTCAAACAGACCTTCGTTCCTTGGAATCCCATGGGAACCATCTGAAAATGTCAACAGTCCTGTATATGTACAAAAACCAAAGAATTAAAGAACCAGGTCTTACCAGAGACACAAGAAAAATGGACCTAGAGATGAATTATTCGTCTTCTATTTATTTTATTTAGCACGTTAAAATGAAGTACAACACATTACACAAGGGACAGCGATAGAGGGATAAGTACTAAAGTGACAAAAGGATTATATGTGATATGTAAACGCACATGGTACAGAAGCATAAATGAGCATGCAACCTGTCATGTAATTCACAAGCAATGACATCTGTATCAGTCATGGTTTTTATTATTGTTCCAATTATAGCAGTTGCTTAACTAATTTTCACATTCATTTTCTCTCTCCGGCATTTTATTGAATGGACGAATACTCGTAGAAATGTACTACAGGACATATCTGATTTTATGGAGCGTTTGCAAATAAAGAACAAAAATAAAAAAGGGAAGCAAAGCCTACAATTCTACGTCGTGTATTAAAAATCTTTACCGGTTCTGCGACAGGTCAAACTTCACACCCATCATTGGCTGTAGATGCCAGTATCCTGGAAAGCGCTTTGAAATGGAAAGACATTTCTTCCCTTCACACATTACGCACAGTGCTCAATGCCAGTCCTCAGAACCCCCCCAAAAAGGTCAGGTCTTCAGGATATCCCAGCTTCAGCACAGGTGGCTCAATCAGAGGCTCAGTCTTTGACCGCACAGTCTTTGACTGAGCCTCTGATTGAGCCACCTGTGCTGAAGCTGGGATATCCTGAAAACCTCACCTGTTGGGGGGCTTGAGGACGGGAGTTGAGCTCCCCTGTGCTAAAGCAAGTTCTTTATGACTGGTGGTGCTCCAGTTATAAGCCCAACTTCATAAATAGATCCATCATATGAAACGACCGAGTTCAAAAAACATGGTTTTACTTTATTTCATTATACAGTTTTTAATTTACATTGAGGCTATTTAGAACCCGGCTGATTGTTTTAAACACCGTGGACATATCAGCAGACCTGTAATGCCGTTCTACAAACTATGGGCATTAGGTGTCACATGCTTTTGAAATGCATGAAAAAAACACTTCCTAAAAATGTAAGCAACAAAACCGGTTTAGTTTTGTATCATCTAGTGCAGGGGTGCTCAAATCCAGTCCTCAAGCGCTCCCCCCCCACCCTCCAGGTCAGGTTTTTAGGATATCCCTGCTTCAGCACAGGTGTCTCAATCAGTCCCTGCTTCAGCCGAGGTGGCTCAGAGGCTAGGTCTCCAACTAAGCCACTGATTGAGCCACCTGTGCTGAAGCTGGGATATCCTGAAAACCTGGCCTGTTGGGGGGGCTTGAGGACTGGGGTTGAGCTCCCTTGATCTAGTGCAGTTCTTGCTTATGGAAATTATTGCTTTGTCAACCAAGTTACTTTAAATATGGAAAGGATTTTCAAAAACGAGTGAGATATATAGAAAGGTATTACTTACCATAGCCTTCTACCCGGCCACTTTTAAATTCTCCCTCAAACTTCATGTTGTCATAGCGGGTAAAGACTCCAGTGCCCTGAAATTTTCCTTGAACAAACTCCCCTTCATACCTGAAGAGAAAATATGCAAAGACATTAAATGGTGACCTAGCATCTAAGTGACATTTTGAAGAATTGAGTTTGTAAACATGGAAAGATAAGACGTGGGAGGGGTTTGATTTCTAGATACTCCCTTGTGTGATATCACTGTGCAGAGCAGGAGTTTGCACAGACAAAGTCCCCTTCCCTTCTTATCTGTATGGCTTTTAACAGGGCAGGCTGGTGGTTAATTTTTGAGCACTCCCTATTCAGAGACCATGATGAAAAGGAAATTCTTCTTACTCCCCACAAAACACCACAGCCAACTGTTTGCATATATAAGGAAGACAATTACATCTGTAAATTGCTTTTAACATGTTTCTTTTTACAAACTAACAGTTTTCACCTGTGAAAGAATTAGTGTTGCATTTTTCACATGAGCGTACTTTATTACAAATATCATACTTTCAGGAATGTACTCCATTGACAAAATAATATATTAATGTACGTCTTACAAGACTATGAGGGTGGATGCCGCCTGCTAACATACAGCAGCCTAACTGTGACACCATAGTAGAAGAGGAGAAGTCCAGGGCACTCCAATTAGTCATGAAAAATATATTTATACCAAGTGCTATTTGTGCTGTTTGCTTTACTTATGGTATCTGCTCTAACCTTGAGCCATCCGGAAAGGTCAGCACCCCATAACCGCTGAAAAGTCCGTTCTCAAACTGGCCTACGTAGATGCTTCCATCAGCAAATAATAACTGGCCAACGCCATGCCTGCGGCCTGCAGGAAAAGGACATAGTAGTTACACTCACTTTTTGTTAGTACCATAAGGCAGGGGTGCTCAACTCCAGTCCACAAGCACCCCAACAGGTCAGGTTTCAAGATATCGCTGTTTCAGCACAGGTGGCTCTGTCAGTCCCTGCTTCAGCACAGATGGCTCAATCAGAGGCTCAGCCTTCACTGAGCCTCTGATTGAGCTACTTGTGCTGAAGCTGGGATATCCTGAAAACCTGACCTATTTGGGGGGGCTTTATGGATGGAGTTGAGCACCCCTGCCATAAGGAACCCATACCTCTGCATATTCTTGGTTTAACCCAGTGCAATGCGTTGCATGCCCATATGGCTGCAAATGGGTCAAGTTCTTCTGTCATAGAATTTCCCACAATTGTCACCGTCATCATGAAATTTGAGGTCCAGTCCTGATTTCCCAGATTGCCGTCTTACACAGCCATAATGAACTAGAACGTACGGAACTTGACTGGCTCACAATCTCATGATGGCATGGAGTTTGCTTGGCAATACGTTTTGCAGCCATACTCCAGTTTGACATGAACATTTGGTCTCCTACTTGTACTGGTGCAAAACAGGAGTAAATTAAAAATGTAATCTTTTACTAGCAGCATTCGCAATGCATGTTAGTTATAGACCTAGATACAGCAGATGATACCGCTAGCAATGGAAATGAAATCCTAACCTACTTTTGACATTACAGAAGTCGCATTATATCCAGTGTATTTTTTGTGATTTAAGTAAAGATTTTTTTTTCAGATTTTACTAAGAGTCGCTAATGTATATTCATTTAAAATAGATGCACCATCAGAATTCATCACTGAAGTGTGACATCTTCCAATCGATAGTACTTTAGGCATCATACAAAGCTTATCTTTGTATTGTTCTTCAGAAGCATTCGTGCAGCTCTCTCTAAAGCAGTCTAGGACATTTTGCCACGACCAAAACGCCGCCGGGACACTTAGCTGCGATATCAGCTCCTGCACCCGACTGCCATCCGCCGCACGGCCGACCCAACAAGCCCAGTCTGCATGTCTCAACCACCCGCTCTGCTCCTGCGCCCGACTGCCCGCTGCATGTTCCGACTGTCCGCTCTGACGTGCCATCTTTAAATGTCCTGCGCGTAAACATGCAGTTGTCGCAGCAGGCAGTCGGGCGAAGGAGCGGACTTCGCGCAGATGTGTCCCGCGGTGAACTGCCCTGCGGCAAAGTGTCCCGGAGGCACAACGCCTGCGGTGTTTTGGTTGCGCCCAAACGGCCACGGAGAAACATCCTATTCTGCTGTAAAGTGGGGTAATACAAGCACATGTTTTAACTCGGGCAAGCATGGGAATTTTCATAAGATAGAACAGGGGAGCTCGACTCCAGTCCTCAAGCCACACCAAACAGGTCAGGTTTTCAGAATATCCCAGCTTCAGCACAGATGGCTCAATCCGAGGCGCCGTCAAAGACTGACCCTCCGATTGAGCCACCTGTGCTGAAGCAGGGATATCCTGAAATCCTGACCTCTTTAGGAGGAGTGGGGGTTAAGGACTGGAGCACCCCTGAGATAGACGCCAGAAATAAAATATAAACTATTAGATCTATAAATGTTTATAGCCGAGACAGGAAGATCAATAGACCTTCCTCAACTGCAACTGCTAAGGCTGCATATACAATGCACACTAGTTTATTTACTGAAGTTCTACACGACCAATAACCATTTCCTTTTGCTTCCTTGGAAGCTTTACATTTACAAGCAGATATCAGTGGAGTGTTAGAAAAAGTCAAGCAAGCATCACTGGAGATCGCACAGCAATAAAAACAAATCCGCATTCTAAAAATCCCCCAAGAGTAGGGGAATTGCAGTCTATCATTTTCATACATTGTGTTCCGCTTTGTACCCGACTTACCTTCCTTCCATTCTCCGTGATATTCCTCCCCACTGGAGTACGTAAAGGAGCCTTTGATCAGCGTCATACTTCCAACTTGTTACAGAGATTGGTGATAGCTGTTAGAAAATATGTCAAACAAACAGGGGAAAAAAGAAAGAAAACCATAAAACAAATGCAAGTGAAGCAATGCTGCGGGTTTACAGAAAAATAACTTGATACATCCCATCAAAATAGGTTAATTGTGTAACTTCTCACCACTGCTTCCTAACATCTTACCCTCAATCTCTCGCTGATACAGGGTGGGCAAAATACCCCGATACATTAATGTCAAGAGACACATCTTGTGTCTTGCAGAGTAAATTTTATGGTACAAATTGAAGTGTTTTGAGCTTCATAGTTGAAAAGACCTGTACAAAAGCATACATTTATTTGGGAAAACAGAACATATGATTGCTTTTTATTTTCATGTTGAGCTTGAAGACACCGTAACACTAAGAATTACAGTATCATCTTTTCTAAGTGTCCAGTGTTCATGCCCAGGTCAGTTTTTTTAAATGACTGATGGAAAAATCAATGCTGTGATTTCATCTGGAACACAAGGCATCTTGAACACAGGCTATTTCCAGTATCAAAGGATGAAATAGCTTCAAGATAGCCACTGTTGCTTAGATAATACAGTTAGAAGGAAAAGCCATAATCCATTATATCTACGTTAATTGTAATCTCATGATTCACTGAAGAATAAAGAATTCTCTTTGTCTATTTTAGCTGAAATTGAGGTAAGATGCCATATCTATGGCGAGATATACTCTTGCTATCTAGGTCTCACTGGTCCTACACATACTCCTCAGGTAGTAGCTAGCATCTTTCTGATTCAGAGAATTAGGAGAATTCACGTTTTTATCCATTTATCTGTAATAAAATTATTTTAATTGTTTGTTTTGACGCACGTTTGGACCATGATCTAATACTACTCAGGTCTGCGGTGCGCTATTATTTGGGATCTTCTATGTACTCCGTACACTTCATTCGATATAAGATGCCATATCTCCTATTTTAAAAACGTAAAAAGAGGACTCGTCACAAATTCATATAGGGGTAGAGTCCACAAAAAAAATAAAAACTCGCAAAGACCAACATAAAAAATATTACTACCATAAAATAGATAAGAACTAGTTTCAAACAAAATGCACCATTTCTTTGATCAAAGGGAAATCTTAAACCCCAATTGGTCAATGCTTTTCATTGCCTAATTTATAAACCTTCACGTGTACCTCTGTGCTTATTCCAAGCATTTCCCTCACCGCCACTTATTTAATTGTAATATCGGGATGGGATATTTGTCCTCTATGATATAATTTAATTTATGAAATGCAAAGCAGGTAATTATATGGAGTAGTCTACTAAGAGCTTTACATTACAGAAACAAAAAGGCAGACCTAAATTACTCATATGCAATGTATTCAGCAGCAAAAGCAGCTTTTCTTTAGAACATCTGAAAAGAAGATTAATTACACTGTCTCTATGAAAAAGAAGAATGAAAAATAGCACTGTTCCTTTCCAAAGGGTTAACACGTGTATGGGGGATAAAGACATGAACATTCAGCACTGAAAAGGGAATCAAAATTAGTTAGGGGCATCTCCTTTGAATAACTCCTTTGTAGAACGAGTGTGCTTAAGAATGATTAGGTCTAGACTGCATGACCAGATGATTTAATTGACTAATGGAAACTGCAGCCTCCTCCCCATAAATTCTGTCAAAAACCATGATTGCTTCAGGACTCCCATGATACCACTTATCTTAATAACAGTAACGAGCACAGAAATCAGTACATCTACCGTACCACCTCCTCAATATTGCTGTACAGAATAGAACATCCTATTCCTGAATATTAGCCCCAATATTGCAGATACACACCAAAAAAAATAAAATGGGTCAGTGGAGTTGTTAGATCTCCTGACGTCATAGTTGCAAGAAGTAAACATCCGTTTGTCAAACACGAATTGGGCAAAATACAAATATAATAGTAATATTGCAAAATTAAGTGTAGAGTAAATAAAAATACTACCGTGGTGTATTTGCATGTCTCAGACAGGTCTGCAACCCTGTCTTTCCCCATAGCAAACAGTGCATCCACTGCAGCCAGGGATTCTGGGTAATAACATACAAATGAGCACAGTGTATCACTAAATAAGTCAATGATAGCGATACAGCTACAATCAAAAAGTCTATCAAACCACGGAAGTCACTGACGTTTTACAGGCTGCTGTGATTTGCAGCTCCAAAGAAGACAGAGCTGCTAGGATTGTAGCACCCCTCCTTACCCGAGGTTACTTATAGGATTGTCGCACCCCTCCTTACCCGAGGTTACATATAGGATTGTAGCACCCCTCCTTACCCGAGGTTACATATAGGATTGCTTTGACCTGTGTTTACTCCTGCCCCCTAATTCTTTTCAGTACCCCCCTCCCATCTCTGATGTCCAGGGATAGGGGAAAGTAAGTCTATTTTATTTATTTAAACAGCTAATGTATTTATTTAAAAAAAAAAACATTTACATTTGTGATAGATATTTAAACTAAATATCTTCCCTATAATATATCAATTCTGAAAAGGTTTTTCAGAATAATTACATTTTTGACATCTTCTGTTTTTGTTGTTTTTTTTTCTATGCTTCCTATTCAACAGATATTTATCATGATTAATCCTGGTATCATAATACATTTCTTAATATCGTTATTCTGGTAAATGTTCTGTTATTGACCAACCCCAAGGTAAACTTGACCTTTTCATATAATATTCCTCATGTAGAAACATTTAATGTAATTTGGCTTTGATAAGAATACTTTAACAAAAATGGAAGATGAATCATAAACCCCCAACACTGACCGTTGGATAAAGGACATAATACAACTTGATGCTTAAGGCGCAACCAGATTCGGACAATAAAATAAGATCTTTCTATTACAAAATGTGGTTTCCTTTTCTGAATTACCACAAATAAACATTATTTATTTCTTACCTTATACTTGTGCGCCTCTATGTTCCTTTACATCATCAAGAAAGCACATCTAAAAGGTGGCTACAATTTGCTGGTGAGTAATTGTATTTGGTAGACATAGAAAGTATGTAGAAAAAATAACAGTCCCCACAACTGTTCCAGTTGGAGTAAAAAAAAAAAAGAAAGGGGGAAACAATGCAGAATAAGGGTAAAGTATATAAGGCTGAGATTATACGAAGCGCGATGGTGCTGACGCTCGCACGCGCAACAAACACAAATGGCTAATCCCTATGCGGCCGCCCTTAGTGCGCGCACGATGGAGTGCAATGGCGGGACCATTGTAATCAAAACATATAACATCTGTAATCATATGGGGTAAGTATAAACAACAGCTATAAGAATACAAAATCGTATAGAGAAAAAGCCTTGCCAGCTACAGACAAATGTAAAGGCTGACGCCAGAGAGACTCAACATTTCGGGCAAAAAGTGAAGCCCTTTATCAAGAGTAGTGAAACCATTAAGACAACACACACACACACACACACACACACACACACACACACACACACACACACACACACACACACACACACACACACACACACACACACACACACACACACACACACACACACACACACACACACACACACACACACACACACACACACACACACACACGGCTCCATCTGTAAATTTACTATCCACTCTGCAATTCCTTCTCTACATCGTCTGCCTTAGATTGTCATCTTGATTTTTCCATCTGTGCTAAAGTCTTTGAATCATTTGTAAATCAGTATTGTTTGCCCTGAGGAAGAGTGAGAACTCTCGAAAGTTTGCCCTATAATATCATTTGTTCAACGAAAAAAGGCATCACCTAATACTGAAGTACTCATTTATTCTGCACTATCGCAACTGGACTAACACGGCTAATACATATAAATATATATTTAAATACATACTGTACACACACACAATTTACTGTACTATACTGTAACATCTCACACAGCTAAAACCTGATCCCCGATATCAACTTCTTTATGTTACTGAGCTTGGTAAATAATGCAGAGAAACCTCCAAATGGATGCGCCTCCTACAGTGAATTCATTTAAAATCACTATGCACCAAATGTCTGCTACACTCCCCATGTTCAATTCTTGACTGAGAAACACCCCCCTTTCCCTGGAAGAATAGAGCATGATTACTATTGACAACACACACACGCAATAACTCCCCCTCCTAGGTACCTACTGCAATCCTTAATGCACATACATACATATATATATATATATATATATATATATACATATACATATACATATACATATACATATACATATACATATACATATACATATACATATACATATACATATACATATATATATATATATATATATATATACATACATATACTGCGCAACAAACAAAAGGACCTGGGTTATCCTGAAAGCATTTAACGTCATACCACATGCAACAGGCTATCCAGCTGTTCGTTTGGTTTATTTATTCACAGACTGTTTTATACTGGACCAAAACCCACAGTGTGTAACGCAGCACACACAAAAAAGGAATACTGTACATCAAAAATAGAAACAAAGATACAAAATACACAACAACAAATGGCGCGTCCAGTTATAATATCGTGAGGCTCTCGTGCAGGTGCGCGCAAAGTTCCTGTGCTGCGCCCCCCCGGGTCACGCCCCACCTTACCTTTAATGCGACATCAAATGACACCGCATTGCCATTGCGTCAGCGTCAAATGACATGACCCCGCAGCGTCATTTGACGCGTGTCGCCATGGAGACGCGTGGACCGAAGCCTGGTAAGGGAGTTTATAGAGGCCTCGCACTGAAGAGTGTGGGGCCTCTGTAACCGCCGTGCCCACCCAAAAAAACTCTACCCCAGTTTGGCACCCCTGCTCTAATGCAGTGTTTTCAAACTAAGTCCCCCAGGCACCCCTAAAGAGTTCAGTGTAATTTTCTGGTCATTTGAAAATTGCACCAAATACAGAAGAATTTACAATGCATCTGATCTCAGACGCGCAATTAGAGAGGGTTAGGGTTCCTTACAATGCATCGGATATCAGACGCGCTATAAGAGAGGGTTGGGGTTCCTTACAATGCATCGGATATCAGACGCGCTATAAGAGAGGGTTGGGGTTCCTTACAATGCATCGGATATCAGACGCGCTATGAGAGAGGGTTGGGGTTCCTTACAATGCATCGGATATCAGACGCGCTATGAGAGAGGGTTGGGGTTCCTTACAATGCATCGGATATCAGACGCGCTATGAGAGAGGGTTGGGGTTCCTTACAATGCATCGGATATCAGACGCGCTATGAGAGAGGGTTGGGGTTCCTTACAATGCATCGGATATCAGACGCGCTATGAGAGAGGGTTGGGGTTCCTTACAATGCATCGGATATCAGACGCGCTATGAGAGAGGGTTGGGGTTCTACAGAATTTCACAATATAATGATAAGGTTCCTCAACAACAACAAAAAGCTTGAACACCACAGCTCTAATGACTCAATAAGGATTCACAAACATTTCTGTAAGCTGGGCACTCACAGTAGATCCCATCTTTTATTAAACTTATACAAAATACATAATACCAACATTTCTATCCAAGTTTGCAGTGAAGGAGTTACACCAGGGGTGCTCAACTCCAGTCCTCAAGACTCCCCCAACAGGTCAGGTTTTCAGGATATCCCAGCTTCAGCACAGGTGGCTCAATGAAAGACTGAGCCACTGATTGAGCCACCTGTGCTGAAGCTGGGAAAACCTGACCTGTTTGGTTTGGCTTGAGGACTGGAGTTGAGCGCCCCTGGTGTAAATTCCCGAGATGGGCCTGGTTAGCAGATGGGATGTAACAGAAAGAGTGCTCTATTTCATTACAGATTTTAAAATGATAATTAAAATCTGATAAAATTCAAAAGGATAAAAATATAGATGGGTAGCGGGCAAATTTAGACGTGCGTTACGATATCAAATCTGACAGATTGTCTGTGTTACATATGCCAGACATTTCACCTCAAAGATTAAAACTTGACCTACCAAGACAGATGTCCAGACGGGCATTAATATCATACGAATGCAACGTTGGGGCAGCATTATTCTTTAAGCAGCGGTGCGCAAAGTGGGGGGCGCGGGAGAATTTCCTGGGGGGGGTGTGGCGGCTACAGAGGTCCCGTGCTCTCCCCCAAGGCACTTAAATTAAGTGTTGGGGGGGGGACCGCGTGAGGCCTCTGCCGCTTCTCTTACCTGATCTTCGGCGTCACCATGGTAACCGGTGTCAAATGACACAGCGGGGTCACGTGACATCATGTTGCCATGGTAACGTGACGTCACTTGACCCCGTGACGTCATTTGACGCCAGAGCCGAGGAGGAGAGGGGGCGCGAGGCACAAGGGCGCAAGTTAAAAACTTTGCGCACCCCTGCTTTAAAGGGAGAGTTATAGGGCATTTTATACTCTCCGATTCATTCAACTTTAAAATCCCTCCCTCCCCAGACATAAACATCACAAAAGATTGCTGAGTGGGAGATAAGACGCACCTACAAAAGTCTGACCTTTACTTGTGACAGAGGCAAAGTTTGGAGCATAAAATACGTGTATTTGGGTATCAAAACTAGAATTCAAAAGAAGTTTTATACCAAATAACATGGGAAATCTCATATTTCAATCTCGTGACCTCGAGGAGTCTAATTGGTGATAATATATTAGATTTTTTTCTACTTTTATCATTTTATGAAACTGGCTGCATTTATATATTCAGAAATAGTGGTAAAAAAAAACCTTTGTTGCTACGGATCAGCACACCTGGGACTGGCTGGGATTCATGGAGGACGGAAGGTTTAACCAAAGAAGGAAAAGGTACTAGCTTTGGGCAGTCGTAATGAATCTGTCCAACACTATGCCAATTCTTGTAACGACCTTATGAATGCTATTGTTGTGAGTACTGCGGTTGTCTCAGTAGGCAAATAAATCTCTATTACTGTTTCACACATTAAAGTTTTTCTACACAAGCCTCACAACCCAATTAAAAGCCACCAGATTGCACATATAAGCTTTGATTATCTGCATTTCGTGCTTTGAGTACTTTATAGCGGAGCACCATTTTTTGACCTTGGACTTTATTTTCTGCATTTATATATTGTAGGTCTTAGTAACATCCTTTTTCTGTAAACAAGCACTGTACCACTTTTTGTATATTAAATCAAAAATGTTATAAGTACTGTCTTTGGGCTCTAATTGAACCAAGTACCTTTTTGAAGAGATTAACCTCTTTTTCAGACACATTTTACTACATTGTGTTTTTGTGTTAATAACATATTTCTTGTAGTAAATAGGAGACAGGGACACTTAAGGGTAAGATCTTAAATTATTCTTTGTGGTGGCAGCGTAATTGAGGTCCAGTGATAGTTTTTGGGGAGATATTGCTAATTTTGAGTGCCCTGTCGGGAGGTAAGCAAGTCAGCTGGATAGTTGTATGTTTTAACCCCTTTCACATACACAAGTCACATGCACACAGGTTTGGCATTCGTAACATTGGCTTTATTTATAAAGTTTCGTAGAGAGGTTGATCACAGTGAAGGCAATGGCAGATTTCAGCCAATCGCAGTGTGATCAGCTGCTTCATAAATAAGGCCATAAAGGAGGTTATTTAGTCATCTGCGATGGTGCTGATTGGGGCTGTTGCACACAGAAACTCCCATGGACTACAATAGTAGTTTCCGATAGTGTCTCAATCAGTGCTATTGCAGTTTAATGAATAACCCCCTAAAGTGTGCTAAGCTTTAGCACATCTTAACTCTCATTAATGTGAATGTTGGGGCATGCTAAAGCGTAGCACCCTTTAGTGAATATGGACTTTGGGGACTAAAAATAAGCCATTTAGGATAGTAGTTCCCAGCTTGACCTTACCTGTCTCGTTATCGTCCGGTCTCTTGCCTCTAAACTCCTTGAATGCTTTGTATTCTCTCGCTTGCTACATTTTCTCACCTCCTATTCCCTCTACAATCTGGCTTCCGCACTGCTCACTCCACCAAACAAGCCCTCACTAAAATAACTAATGACCTCCATGCTGCCAAAGACAAAAGGTCATTACACTCTGCTCATATTACTCGACCTCCCTGCAGCATTTGATACTGTGGACCACCCTCTTCTCCTTCACATTCTCCATACTCTTGATATACATAACAAATCTCTATCCTGGATTTCCTCTTACCTCTCCCATCGTACTTTCAATGTCTCATTTGCCAACACCACCTCCTCCTCCTCCTCTGTAGATCTCTCTGTGGGGGTATCCCAGGGCTCTGTCCTGGGACCTCTTTTTCTTTCACACTCTCTCTAGGTGTCCTTACTACATCTTTCGGATTCAAAAATCACCTCTATGCTGATGACACACACATTTACTTTTAAACCCGACCTTACATGTCCTGTACAGACCAAAGTCAAAAATGGAGCGCCTCATATTTCTCCTCACAAAACGACCTCTTTCAACATTACTGTTAGAAGCATTAGCATACACCCAGTATCACAAGCACGCTGCAAAAGCATCACATTTGACTCCTCCCACATTCAAAATCTTCCTAAAACCTGTTGTTTGTTCCTCCGTAACATTGCAGATATGCCCTTTCCTCTGTTGCTCTACTGCTAAAACTAACACAGGTCCTCATTCTCTCCCGTCTCGACTATTGTAACCTTCTGCTGTCTGGCCTTCCTGCCTCCCCTTCAATCTGTCTTAAACCTTGCTGATAGAATCACTTTACTCTCTCCTAAATCTGTCTCAGCGTCCCTCCTTCTGAAATCCCTCTACAGGCTTTCTATAAAATCTCGTATTACACACAAAATTATACTCATCACATTTAAGGCTATACACTTCTGCCCCCTCCTTACATCTCAGCCCTAATTTTTCACTATATGCCGTCCCAACTCTTGCGTTCTGCTCAAGGATGTCTTCTCTGTACCCCTTTTATGTCTAAAGCCCTTTCCCACTGACTGCCCCACACTTCAGGAATGTCCTTCCCCCTCAATATTCGACTAGCACCCTCTCTATCCACCTTTAAGACCCATCTTAAAACACACCTCCTTAACGAAGCATATGGGTAGCGCCGTGGTTCATCCTATAGACCTCATACTGACCTTGGCCCCTTGCAAACGCTCTTACCAGGACGCCCTCCTACTGTCTCTGTATGTTATTCCGACTTGCCACTTAAGATTGTAACTTCTTTGGGGCAGGGACTCCTTTCCTAATGTTACTTTTATGTCTGAAGCGCTTATTCACAGTATGTGTTATATTATTATGTCACGTGTATTACTGCTGTGACGCGCTATGTACATAGATGGCACTATAGAAATAAAGATATACATTCTATTTATGTCTGTTACTTGCATATCTCGATTAGTGTAGAAAAACAAGTATATTATAGCAATATCATGGCATTATTTAATATGCAGAGTACTATGTAATTCTTACACTGCTACTTGTCCCAAGGGGAAAAAGTGGACCTACAGCATTAACTATGTTGCTTGACTTACAAACCCTGTCTGATTCCACACATTATTTTATTTTTTTAATTTACAGCTGCTGAATATTTACTTTTCAAATCACCATGCACATTTTAGGCTACAATTATAGCAGATGCGACGGAGAGGCAACGCGATGCAGTGACGTCACCCTCACGCTGCCGCCCAGCGACATCTTGATTATACTGGGGGCTTCAGGAGAGGAAGTAAGGAGGCGTGGCCGTGAGAGGTTCGCCCTCATTGGCTGAAACCGCACACGTGACGTGGCTGTCGCCGCCACAAAACAAAATCTCAAATCGCTCCGGGAGACAGCCGCCCTGCAGCTCCGTGCGGTGCACCCGCCGCAACAGGAATGTGCGCCCCTATTGTTTTTTTAATTGTGTTTTCCAGACGCGCGTGATTTTTAGTATAATCACAGCCTTAACATCAAAGAAGACGCATGAAAGCTATGAAACACATACCCAGGTTTTTTTTTTTTTTTTAAAGTCAGGGAAGTGACATATACAATACTAGAAAAAAAATATTAGGCAGTAATACTATGGAAACAAAAATCCCTGACCCAAACCGCTTAAAATCTATATACGATCTTTGTGAAAATATAACAAGGCAAAAGTGGAAAATACTGTAGCCCCAGAATTGCACACCACTTTTGCCTTGATACAAAGACCCCATATTCTTGTGCCATTTTATACTCATTTAATATTACATATTCCTTCTAATAACGGCTGTACTGGAGGGCTGGTGTTCTGCAAAATCACAAGAATTAAAAAAAAAAAATAGATTCCACCGTACCAAAGGGTTGTAAAGGACCCTGGTAAAACAAAGGCAAATTCATGTGTCTCCTTGCGTCTATTGTACAGCAAGATAACATGCTTGATAAATAGGCAGCGCTGTCTCGGTGCCTAAAAATAATATTTATTTTTGAATATAGCTCTGAACATGTACACAGCGCTGTACAGAGACGTTTGCAAGTACAATGAATCCCTGCCCCGCAGAGCTTACACTCTAATGCTGTGTCCCTGAGACACAGGCAGATAACGTGACTCGCCCAAGGTCACATGGAGCGGACACCGGGATTCAAATCAAAAGCAGCTTTATTGGCATGACAGACAAACATGTGAGTATTGCCAGTGCAGGAATAACAGGAGCGCGCACTCACTGCACCGGCAATGCCACGGAGCTGCTCCCACCCAGCACAGCCGGCGGCGCCCCCGGATTATCACAGCGACCCCCGCCTCACTTACTTTACCGCCCGCTGCCCCTCCGCGCATCACTCCGCGCGCCCCACTCGCGGTGTTACCGGCCCTTCCACCGCACGTCCCGGGTCATCCCCCCGACAAGCCAGCTGCGGCGCCCGTTGGACGTTGCCATGGCGACGACTAACAACGCCGCTTCCCATTGGACAACGCCATTCCCTGCGAGTGACAGACAGGGCGGGGCTCCTGATAGGCTCCATATTTGAGAAGGGCAAACTAGGCGGGTGGAAAGCTGGGCAGGAAACGTCATCACCACCAGAATTAACCGGAGCGGGGTGCGAGGTCGCGGCTTCAGCCAATCTAGTTAGGGATTTTGTGTTGCAACCACACAGGGCCGTCACGGCCTTCCGCAACGCAGTCTGCGAAGTCTCGGCAGCCATCTTTGAGAAGGGATCCCCCCCTACGCGTTTGAAGCGCCGCGGTCGTTTAATGGGTGTGGTTTAGCAGTGACAGTTGGGCGGAGTCCGGCGCGTGCGCCACTCCTCCCATTGGCTGACGACTCCCGGAAGTGTTGTGGTTTGTGTGAGTCAGGTGACTGTGTCACCCGGTTAGTGTCGCCGGTCCCGCCACTGTTTCCTCCGCTCTGTCACCGGCGGCACAGCCTCTCCCTTCCCCTCTAGCGTAAAAGATGGACGAGACCAGCCCGCTCGTGTCTCCGGTGCGGGACCACACCGATTACACCTTCCAGTCACCTTGCTCTCCGGTGGACTCAGCCCAGGCCAGCCCCGCCGCCCGCTTTCCCGTGCTTCCCGGGGTGGTAGTGCGGATACCGGCCTCCTCCCCCCCTCCTCGGTGCTGCCCGGTGGCCGGGGCGGGCCCGTCCCCTCCCGGTTCTCCCGGGGATCAGGAGAGGCAGCCCTTGCTGGATCACTCGCAGGCGCGGGCACTGGCCGCCCAAACCCAGCGGGAGCAGGGGAACGAGTTCCCGGAAGACCCCGAGTTTGCGGAGGTGGTGAGGGGGGCAGAGGTGGCCATCGAGCGGGGGATCTTCCCGGAGAGGATCTACCAAGGATCCAGCGGCAGCTACTTCGTGAAGGATCTACAGGGGGTGAGCGAGGATCAGGAGCTTCCCCACCTCGGGGATAGGGGGAGGGGGGCATCAGGTGCACTCCCACCTCAGGATAACGGGGGGCATCAGGTGCACTCCCACCTCAGGATAACGGGGGGCACCAGGTGCACTCCCACCTCAGGATAACGGTGGGGGGGAGGGAGGGGGGCGTAATCAGAGCTTATCCAAGTAGAGGTGGCTCATGTCATAGAGCCCACAGCCCATTAATTCATGTGAGGGGGAAGCTTTAACCCTTTTACATCACCTTACTGTGAGATCTGAGCCTCAACATTTGATATAGATGTGTACCAAGGCTCTCTTATTTTGCTGTCAAGTTCATCTATATTCCCAAACTTTATTGGAGTGCAGAGTATCTGTGCTAGGCGACTGTCCCCAGTTAGTTTTTTTTTTTTTTTTTAAGAACTAACTTTTGAGAGGGATGCCATGATGACTTACTTTGTTGCTTTACATTTGAGTTGCAACCTCTCTTTTTTGTTTCAGGTGAAAACATAGCTTCCCCATCCTTTTTTTGAGTCCCAATATAAGGTACCAATGGCTTGGCTATGGTAGAAACAGGAGTGTGATTATGAGGGTTTTTTCAACTAGTGACCCTGTTGTGTGGCAGTAATCTTCTAAACTATTAGGTACAATGATGCCTGCTGAACAAAGCTGCTCTGCTGAAGAAACTGGCTAAATGTGCAGTAATTGTTCTTTGCTCATTCAGATATCATTTGCACTGCACGCAGTAATATATAATTTGTAGCCGTTTGTCACCCATCATAACAATTTTAAAATACATATGTCTTCTAGTAAATTCTTCACTAATTTCTGTATTTATCATTGATTAGGTATGTGAAGTTGTGAACAATTTATATAATTCTAAGTGTTTTCCCATATAACATTTAATTATTGGGTTTGTTCAC
This sequence comes from Ascaphus truei, assembly GCF_040206685.1. Taxonomy (NCBI): domain Eukaryota; kingdom Metazoa; phylum Chordata; class Amphibia; order Anura; family Ascaphidae; genus Ascaphus; species Ascaphus truei. Next base: position 64,680,807 of record NC_134490.1, on the reverse strand, counting down.
CCCATAAATCCCCCAGACATAGTTTTCTGGCAACTACTGCTGGCCGCTCATCCTGGTAGTGTGTCCTGACCTATGTTTCTGATTTATTTAGCAAGATGCAGAAATGTACACCGGTCCATAATGACATGGGAAGAAGAAAGGCAGGAGACAGAATCTATAATATTGCACATTGCAGTGAGGGCGCTGTACTGCGGACCCTAATGTATGCTGGTCCCTTTTGGCTTTATATAGCATTAATATGGTTGGAGTAATTAGGATATATGTATCCACCATTCTCCATCAGCAAATCTATTTTACTCTGGACTTTTAAAAAGTTAATTTCTAAATGATATCAAATATGTTGCTTGCCCAAAACAATCTAGATTTTTTAATGAAAATCCTTCTTTTTTTTTTTTTTTAACGTGCTGTACACAAACAATTTTTAAAATCACAATAGTCCCCTCTGACGTGAAAGAAACGTTTTCATCAATGAACGGGTCTATGAATTTTAATTGCATACTGTGAGGCTCTCTTTGGAAGACTCATTTGATGCTAAAATCAAACAAGTATATGTGACACTGACCATAATAAAACACTTGGATCATGGCTTTGTACGTACCTGGTTGCCCCCTGTAACACATATGTTGGCTTAATCACATAAATACACAGATCCCACATTCTAGTTTGGTTTCTACAAGTTTCCTTCATCTTCCCATTCTCATCCTAGTCACTTACATCATTGTAAAAGTATTCAGTATTTTTTAAGTTTTTTGAAAAAAAATTTATGTAAAAAAAACAAACAAAAAAAAAAACAGGATTAGTAACCAATAAAATGTCATAATAACTGCTTTATAGATCACAGATAAACTCCAACTTTGTAATAACTGCTGTATGTTGTACCTGGTGGATATGATCCCTAACCTATCCGTAACTGAAAAGTACTTGGTGCATCATTCACAATATAGTCTGAAATATTTGTTATTGTGCCTTTTGGCTTCCGTTATCTACTTTCTAAAAGCTGCTAAACCAGGATCTCAGGTTCGTACAGTGTCTAGGCATGTCCTCAATTATTTCTACCTCTCTACAATTTATTCAGGAGCAATGGGGAACACTTTATTAAACACTCCTTAATTAATTCAATAATTTGCATGGCTTGTGCTCTCATTCCATTATGTGTTGCAGGGTGATCTCGTATGAGTAAAAGACATGGCTTCTCCGGAAAGCTTACATCCTACCTAAAATACCTAAATACATTGAGCACTTATGTTCATTTAAATGTATTACTAAACCGCAAAGCCAATGCACTAACTTCTCCTTGTGCAACATGTCACTTTGCCTCCAGAATTCTGACCTAAACGTTAATTACTTTCTATTTCTCTTTCACTATTTGTTTTGAAATAGATCTCTCGGCTGCAAATACACCGCTCCTGATTTGTTAAAGAAAATAATCTTTGTTGCTTTCAGTGGGAATCCTTTTCTCTTCTAGATCTGGTGTATTTTGGCGCCAGTTTTGCAGCTTGGAGCCTTTGATAATCAGATTGCATTGTTATTGCGGATTTTAGGTTTCAACAAAAGTCTTACTTCGTGGATAAACGAATCATTTCAGTATATCAGGAAAGCCAATGGCATAGATAATGTAGTGAAACAACATTTGGTTACGGTTGTAATTATCTGTGTATTTAAAGCAGTCTGTGCTGGTTGGCATTTTTTGCTTTTAACTTTATTTTTACATTTTGATTCTTTTTGTTCAGAAGATATAGGCGCTTGAAATATTAAGTGCCTGGGAGGTCAAAATTGAGCTCTCCCCAGAGCCAAGTGCAGTCTAAACAATCCTTAATAATGTCATTCTTCCTAATTACCCGTAGTCATGTTTAAATGAATGTGTTGTGTTAAACTGGTAATACAAGTACTGTAGGCTGGTAGAGATTGCAGTCGTTGACCTATCAAGTGTGCGAGTTTTGATGGATTTATCTGCTGACCGATTCCAGTTGCATTATTACCTCGTGGTTTATAATGGCATTTTTGTGGATGCCACCCCCTGCAAATGAGCATAATACAATATTAACTGTAACGGAGTACATCCGGTCACACAGATAGATAGAAATCATTTTAAAAAGACTGTTTCTATCTGCCAAGCTGATAAAAAAAAAAAAAAAAAAAAAATTGTTTTTCATTGGAGTGCTCTATAAGGGAGAAATAAATATGATTAATTCTGATTAGATCAAATATCTAGTACATAGAGAGATGTAGATCGTTCTTGCAGAAATAGTACTTTGTAAAATGTGATTTTGTTTCACACTAGATGTGATGTATAGGTGTTTTTATTTAGCCCCTTAATGCACTTGCAGGACTCCTGGCAATGAAGGGGTTAATTATTGGCATATTCTATAGCAGAGGTGCTCTACTCAAGCCCCCCCCCAAACTGGTCAGGTTTTCAGGATATCCCAGCTTCAGCAAACTCTTGAGTGCAGGTTAATAGGGCCTTTTTGTGACCTCGGTCACTAACAAAGTGTTTGTATATGTCTTCTTGCACTTTGCACCGAGTCTGTTTATATATTCGTCTTTTGAGTGAGCAGTGGGTGACCATGTAGTAGCATTGTCCCAGCTTCAGCACAAGTGGTTCAATCAGAGGCTCAGTCTTTGACTGAGCCACCTGTGCTGAAGCTGGGATATCCTGAAACCCTGACCTGTTGGGGGGGCTTGAGGACTGGAGTTGCGCTCCCTTCTACTATAGGATGCAACTGATCTGGTACAAATAAACCGCAGAGAAATGTTCCCCTATAAATGACCTCTGTGTTCATGTGAGAGGGTAAAGCAGGATGATTACAATTGAAGCTGATATTGGCGGCCTGATGTATGAGATAATTAAGTTTGGCCTGTACATTGCAGCTTTATCTAACTGCATGTGGAACATTTTGTATTATTAGGCTCAGAAGTTTGGGGCATGCAGTGTTTGAGCACATTATTTGTGTTGGTGAATTAAGACTCAAACTGCTGCACATTTGGTCTCCTGGCTGGTTTTTGCTTTGGTTTGCCCCAAAGAAAATGAATCCCATTGAAATAAAATATTTTTCCTTAGTAAATCTAGTGTAATACCTATGCATTTTTTTTTCTATTGGGAGATTTTGGTGAATAACCCACACAATCTCCCCAAAGAAGCTTGTCACTGCTGCAAAAAGAGCTCGTCATTCACCACCACATGTGATTTTCTGCGTTTAGTTGTGCAGAGGCTATTTACTCCACTTCACATTTTCTCTGCAGTCTGATTTCCGGACCATACACTTCTGTGTTCTACACGCAGGGGCGCTGAACTCCAATCCACGAGCCCCCCCTTCCCCAACAGGGCAGGTTTTCAGGATATCCCAGCTTCAGCACAGGTGGCTCAATCAGAGGTTCAGTCTGATTGAGCCACTTGTGCTAAAGCAGAAACTGATTGAGCCACCTGTGCTGAAGCTGGGATATCCTCAAAACCTGACCTGTTGGGGGGGGGGGGGAGGGGTGAGGGGGCTCTGGATTGGATGTGAGCACCCCTGTTCTACAGAACTGCTGCATTGTAATGTCATGATGATATAAAGTCAGGATTGTACTCCCGAGAATCTCTTGGGGATACGCTGTGCTCTAACTTGCTGGTTTGAATGTCCCTTCCTCGTATGTCTTTGGGTTATCCGTTAAAGCTCCCCCAAATTATTATTACTTATTGTTTTAGGGAACACGATAACAATTTAAACCGCTTCTACAAGTTTGATATAGTTAGTCAGTAAGGCTTGCCGTATTCTGGTCATTTTATATAACACTACATTACTTCATTAGTGCACCTCTTGCCAGAACTTTAACAGGTCCCCATAAATTCAAACTTTATGTCCTCTGTGCCCCAATTATCGTAATCCCCATCAAACGTTGGTGCAGAAACGGTTAAAGGTAGTTGTGTTGGAAACACATGATGAGTTATGACTGAGAGCCTTTATGTAAGTGAGTCAGAGATCAGCTGCCCACTAATTCCCCTCTTCTAATGCCTTCAAAAAGTAGAAGTGTACATTTGTAAATAACCAGTGGCGCTATATGCTGTAAATGAAAACATATTGGGCGTTCTGTATCCTTTCGTATCATCAAATCTTGACCGCTGCCTGAATTGTGAAGTTTTTTTTTTTTTAGAGCTGCACCTGGTAACCCATCCAACAGCATTCATATATTCACCTCTAAAAGCCAAACTGTCCTCTTTTGAGAAATGTCCCTTAAAAAAACTTGGCATGGGTCCTTAAAGCTGGGCCTTCCACTTCATAGGTCAGTGTTTTTACCGTCCATACGGTGATTCCTGTTTTGCTGCAATTACAACATCTTGTGTGTGCATATAAACAGATCCAACAACTAGAAAAATGATAAAATTATCACAGACTCCTTATTAATTTATTTTCACATAGGACTATGCATTACATAAGCTGCAGCCAATAACATTGCATATAGCTGGAGTCAATGTTACTTTTTAATATTAAAGAAGGAAGACTGTTTCTTCAGCTCTTGCAAAGATGTTAGCAGTTTCATTCTCAAACCGAAGTTCCATCACTTGAAATTAGAGTGGCTAAAACTTTTCCTCCCTTTCTCCGGTGTAAAGTTTGCAGCTGTGCACTTTCTCAGTCTCATTTCCATCTGGTCATTTCTCACCTTACCTCCTCCTCCTGTTTCACCTCCCTTGTTTTTCTGACGGCCTCTTGCTCGGTAATTATAGTCCCTATTTTACCGGTATATATGTTTTGGGTTTCTCACGGTTGTGTTCTGTTCCCCTGCATGCTTTCTTCTTTTCTAGGCTTACTGCGTTGGTGATCATGCTTCTCCATCCTCCATCCATCATCTTCCACAATGCGATCACCAAGGGTCTGTCACCTATATCTCAAAGATACTGTACTATGTCAGAGGTGACCAGTTCCAGTCCTCAAGGGTCACCAACAGGTCAAGTTTTAAGGATATCCCTGCTTCAGCACAAGTGGCTCAGTCGTTGACTGATTAAGCCACCTGTGCTGAAGCAGGGACATCCTTAAAACTTGACTTGACCCCTGAGGACTGGAGTTGGCCGTCCCTGCTATAAGTTACTGAACAATATGTAGCAGTAGTTCAGATACAAGGGAACCATGCCTTCCTATGAAATGAGCAGCCTATTTTTCTGCAATGTAAATTGCTATAAAGTCCTGATAACGCCTCTCCTTCCCTCCACCCACCCCAAAAAGAAACCTAGTTTTCCCCCTAACTTCCCACTGTCCTTCCAGACACAAGTTTGTCTGCTTACACTATTGGCATTTTTTGCCTCACAATAAGCCTCCTTCAGCTGCCGCTCTTCAGCAGTTGCACCACTTGCTTCATGGTGCACTCAGTGGCGGATTTCCCATTAGGCTGAGTAGGATATAGCCTAGAGTGGCAATTTTGGGGGGAGGAAAGGTGTGTGTGTGTGTCTTACCTTAGCAGGCCCTGTCATGTAGCAACGTGGCATAATACGCCGAGGTGGAGGACCGCACCCCAACCTAGAGGCAGCGGAAAGGTAAGGGAGGTCTAGGACATTTGGCCGCGACCAAACCGCCACTGGGACACTTCGCCACGATGTCTGCTCCTGCGCCCGACCGCCATCCACCGTGCACCCGACCCGACAAGCCAGGTCTGCCCCCACTGCCCGATCACTCGCTCGCACTGACAACTGCATGTTTAAATGTCCCGAGCGGGACCGCTACACTGCCTAGACAGGCCACTCCGACGCACCATCTTTTAAATGTCTCGCGGGATATTTAAACATGCAGTTGTCGGAGCGGGCGGTCAGGACATGCATTTGTCGGAGCGGCAGACCTGGCTTGGCTTGTTGGGTCGGGTGCACGGCGGACAGCAAGCAGTTGGACGCAGGAGCGGACATCGTGGTGAGATGTCCCGGCGGCGGAACACCAGCAGCGTTGCCAAAGTCCCATTCCGACCAATGTGTACACTGACATACATAGCTGGAAGCCCAACCTTTCTCCCCAGGCAGGTTAACCTGTGGCCCTTTTGGTTTTTGTGTGCTCTTGAAGGCTTGTATCTCTGATACTGGGGCCATAAACGATCACTCCCCCCCCCCCCGCCAGGTCCCCCCTCGCTTTTGTGCTCGGCGGCGTCAAATGACGACACGTGACCTCATTACCATGGAGACGGCTGTGTGATGTCACTCCGCATGACACCGCGGCGTGATTTGACGACACGTCACACCAACGCGTCTGAACCCCGGTAAGTGTGTTGCAGAGGCCTCACACGATCCCCCGGCATTTAATTTTAATGCCTCTCGGAAGAGAGCGGGGCCTCTGCAAGTGCCTGCGCCCCCCCAAAAAAAAATCCTGCGCCCCCCACTTTGCGCACCGCTGTTCTACAACAAGGAATGCAACGTCCTTGTACTACAATAGGACAAACTCATTAGTCTATTAAATAAGCCACGTCAAGTCTTTAAAGCAGGGGTGAGCAAACTTTTTATGCCGAGCCCCCCTTTTCATCCATGAAATTTCTCGGGCCCCCCCTGCCTGATGTAATCAAAATCACATGACATCAGCGCACGTGAGCTGGTTCAGCCATTGAGGGCGAACCAGCTTTGTAACGCCCCCGCCACGCGTCTACAAAAAAAGTATTTATAACACAAATTACATAACATAAAAATAAATATTATGATATTTGTCTAATAGCGTCCCCATTTCTGCTGTATTATTAATCTCTCTCTTCCCGCCACATTAGAATCTCTCAGGACCTCTCTCCCCTCTTCCAGTCTAACACTCCTCTCCCAGTCTCTCCCTCTCCCTGTATTTCTCACTCCCCCTCTATTCCTCCCCTCAGTGTCTCCCCCTCCCTCCCCCACTCTCTCTTTCCCTCCCCCCAGTGTGTGTCTCTTTCTCCCTCCCCCCATTGTCTCACTCCCCTCTTCCAGTCTCACACTCCTCTTCCAGTCTCTCCCTCTCCCTGTATTTCTCACTCCCCCTCTATTCCTCCCCTCAGTGTCTCCCCCTCCCTACCCCACTCTCTCTTTCCCTCCCCCCAGTGTGTGTCTCTTTCTCCCTCCCCCCATTGTCTCACTCCCCTCTTCCAGTCTCACACTCCTCTTCCAGTCTCTCCCTCTCCCTGTATTTCTCACTCCCCCTCCAGTCCCTCTCTATCCCTCCCCTCAGTGTCTTCCCCCACTCTCTTTCCCTCCCCCTGTGTGTGTCTCTCTCTCTTTCTCCCTCCCCCTAGTGTCTCTCTCCCTCCCCCCCATTGTCTCTCACTCTCCTTCCAGCCATTGCCTCTCCCTCCCCCCAGTGTCTCTCTTCCACTTTCCAACCAGCTATTTTGTCTCCCTCCACCCGGTGTCTCTCACACTCTCCCTCCAGCCATTGTGTGTCTCTCTCCCTCCTGCCAGTGGATCCCTCCCTCCCACCAGTGTCTCTCTCATCCCCATGTAGCTCTTTCACCCCCCTCCCCATGTCACACTCACGCTCACCCCCCTCCCCATCTCACACTCTCACCCCCATGCCCCAGTCTCACACTCACTCCCCCATGCCCCAGTCTCACACTCACTCCCCCATGCCCCAGTCTCACACTCAGTCCCCCATACCCCAGTCTCACGCTCACTCCCCCATGTCCCAGTCTCACGCTCACTCCCCCATGTCCCAGTCTCACACTCCCTCCCCATGTCCCAGTCTCACTCAAATGTCCCAGTCTCACTCTCCCACCCCCCCCCCATGTCCCAGTCTCACTCTCCCACCCCCCCCCCATGTCCCAGTCTCACTCTCCCACCCCCCCATGTCCCAGTCTCACTCTCCCACCCCCCCATGTCCCAGTCTCACTCCCCCATGTGCCAGTCTCACTCCCCCATGTTCCAGTGTCACTCACCCCCTCTCCCCATGTCACTCACGCTGATGCAGGAAGCAGGGAGATGCTGCTGTGTACTGTAGCACAGCGCAGCGCCACCTAATGGCCAAAAGAAAAATTGCAGCTGCAGACGGCTTTTTTCCCTCTGCTCCTGGCAAAATCGCTGCTGCTTCCTGCGACCCCCCTAAACAATCTTGCGTCCCCCAGTTTGCGCACCGCTGCTTTAAAGAATAAGTTCTTATACAAATAAATAACATTCAACGGTGATATAAGGATCGTGCCCTGCTTGAGGATTTCAAAGTAACATCTGCCAATGGTTACGGTTTGAAATAATTGTTTAGTATGTGCTGCGCTGTGCAATCAAAATGTAACACAGTGCCTTGAATGTATTCTTTCTGGAGTTGTCCAACAACTTGCAGAACAGGTGCACACTGTCTCGGAAGATCTACCTACTCTTGTAACAAAGACACTTTTTGAAATTTGCTCAAAATAAGTTCAACGTTGCTGATGAACTCTATCCTAGTTGTAGGATACATATGATGTACAGCAAATAAAAATGCCAATTGTGAGCACATTCACAGGTCTGCAACCCTGTCCTTTCCCCATTATCTCTTTGCAGACAAGGCTTCCACTGCAGCCATTGATTCTGGGTAATGATATGCAAATGAGCACAGTGTCAACTTTTGCTTCTTGTCCATTTTAACATGGGCCCCTATAAGTGTATGCCTGCCGCATTACACAGCTTTTCAGCACAGCCTGGGTTAGAGAAGTGCATGGTCAGCAAACCTACTCTACTGAAACTGTAAACCCTAATTAAACCTCTATTTTTAGGCGGGGGATTTAAACTTGATTGAGGGGGAGGGGTCGTCCTCGGCTGAACTGCACTCTTTTCAGCTCTGGCGACACCGGCTCCTGAAAAACAGACTCTTGAAGTTATCGGTATCACTTCCTGTTTTTTAAAGGGGATTTAATTGGTTATTTAATAAAAAGCAATAACCAATGATGTGGCCCATTTTTGACTGCTTTATTTTATCTTCCCGTTACAGAATTGGAAGCGGGGTTGCCTTGGAGCCAAACTGCGCTGTTTTTGGTTCTGGGAACCCTCCGGTTTCCGAGGTACTTAGAATTTTAGTTGCCAATTTAGTTTTTGGTTTACTGCCTGGATTTTTGAAAGATGGAGCCCACAGTTAACCAAGTCCTCCCTTACGGCTTCCAGTTGCCCTGCGGGACCTATGGCTATTCTTAATGGGAGCTATAGCAGTGGCAGCTAAATGTGTTGGTATCTCGGGAACAGGGGGTCCCTTGAGCTACAAATCAGTGTTGAGCTCCGGAAGACTCCAGGTTACCAATTCTTAAAAAAAAAAAAAAAAAGTATGTGAAATTGATACTTTAATATAGTTCTTGTGAGAATTTTTTTGTTATTGCCCAACCGTAGTACAGAGTAGAACTCATTAGGTTTTAGAGGAGTGTAACGCATAGAAATGTGGCGTTTTGCATCTCTGTGCTTTATTTTCTCGCTGCTCAGTGTAAAGCTATTAGAGAAAGATTCCACACTACCCCGGTACCAGCACAGGCTGAGAATGTCTTTATTCTTTTAACACAAACATGTTAATTGAAAGGAGCCAATTCAGATTCTCCTCTTTAAATAAGCGACATCGCACCATTCAAGATAATCAGTAAGCATTTTCCAACTTTAATTACATTTTACAATTTTTTTTTTTAAAGTGACAAAACGTGAAATCTTGATAAAACAATAAAGTACGCAGTATCCCACAAGTTCTTCTCTCTTCCAAACGGATATAATTGTTCCTCTGCTGCTCCTATTCTCCCGTGATCAGCAGGGCAAATTCAGGCAGACAAAAAACAAATATCAAACATATAGTACAGAGAAGTACCACAGAAAATTCTCCCTATGCGGCGCACTGCAAAATCTGTGATAATGAAATTAAGTTAAAACATAACATTTGTTAAAGATCATCATAAAATAACCGCTTATAATGGTGAGTGACTTAAACTAAAATAAAAAAACAGTCCTAGGTGTTCAATTTATATACCTGTCTGGATATAGTCAAAGGAAAAAAGGCATCTCATTAAAGGTTGCTTACTCTGGTAATGTATCTGTATACAAAGTAGTAAAGGCATACACGCTTCACCTCCCTAGGTAAGTATACAGATACATTACCAGAGGTGGTTAGAAGCGGGGAATGCAGCCCCAAATCTGCGTCCTTGTGAGAGTGTGGATGGCAGCATCCGGATCTTCATCACGGAGTTACGGAGTTGCGTAGCAGCGGAGTGACCGCAACGCGTTTTGTGGCAGAATGATACTTCATCAGGGGTATGGTCTTCACAGTCCCAAGGCATTGTTTATGTACTGAAACAAAAATCATACCTGCAAGCCTACTGGGACACCATAACATTTATTCTAAATCCTCCAATCAGTTACTAGACATGCTAAATTGAAAGGGAACACTTGCGATTACATAAAGCTGACATAACAACAATTAAAACAACCACACACAAAACTAAAACTTCGTATAAAACTGACACAAATAACAAATATGAGTTGAATAATATTGCACTAAATAAATAGTATACCAAAGAAACATCCACATTGATGAACTTCTGAAGCATAACAGAATTCAGTACTGAATAATCAGTCTAAACTAAATTCAAAGACATAAAAAAAAAGGGGGGGGGGGAATAAATTAAATGACCTAATAATCCCCAATACCTATAAAACATAAGATTGTAATCAAAATCTTAAACCATACAAAACTCACATTCTCTCAATGTATCAAAGAGAAGCATCGTCTAAATGTAAATAAACAAATGATACAGTAAATGAAATAAGAACCAACCAGAACAAAACATCTGAAAAAAGACGGCATCATTATAAACAGTTCCTATTTGAGGAAAAGGGCTAACTCGATTTGTTCGTTAAGAACCCCAGGTGATTTACTATCCAAGGTGTAAATCCCAAATTGTTCCCTTTTGGAGAAGTAAATTCTTCCCATCACCTCTTCTGGGATCTCTAGGAACAACTTCTATCCCTCTAAAATGTAAACCGTCAGCATTACCCCCATGACAGGTTGAAAAATGCTGTGCCAAATTGTGATTTTTTTTTTTTTGCCTTTATCTTGATTTCGTTGGGTATTTTTTATTCCATTGATATATTCGCAGATTCTTATTTTCAATGGTCTTATTGTTTTGCCTACGTAATAAAAATTGCATGGGCAATCGATAACATATATAACAAATGTTGTTAAACACATTTTATTGAAGTATTACTAATTTTGTTTTTGTTGTTTCACATGTGAAATCTTATGGTTTTTTTTATAATCAGTTTTGTAGTATTAGATAATAGTAACTGCGTGTTTTTTTTAAAATTTTATTTTTAATCTTAATTTCATTTTTAATGCGTTTTTTAATATACAGAGCATCCTTTGATTTCTAGAGCAGGTTTTAGCCCACCTCCCCAGCAGTGCAAGATCTTTTGGCAACAAATGATCACAAACGGGAAAGTGTTGCAATGTTCCCGTAGTTTGAGCTGTAAACTGTAACAATAGTCAATGTTACCTTGATAATCAGGATACATTGTAGCTGCTGAGTTACACTGACTGGTAGGTTGAAATTTAAATGCAGCCATTATGTTAGGCAAATCAAGATTTTTTTTAATAGATTTATAACAGGAGCACTGAACGATTGCCAGCTTAGGTAAGAACATAGAATTATACATTGTCGCATGCTTTACATATAACATTAATAAAGGGGGGAATGTACAGTAGTATTGCAGCTTTAAGAGGACAGAGCTTGGGGAAAATGCATGTATTTCCATGAGATAACATTGGGTTTGAGATGACATTTATGGATTATATTGAAAATACAGTAGCAGCTAAGGTAATCAAATAAATTCATATTAATTTAACAAGAAGTGGATTTTACAACACAGAAACATGCACTTTCTTCTACCTATTGGTGTATTACCTAGCTTCTGATAAACTATGTGCAAGAAGTATGTACAGGCATACCCCGCTTTAAGGACACTCACTTTAAGTACACTCGCGAGTAAGTACATGTCGCCCAATAGGCAAACGGTAGCTCACGCATGCGCCTGTCAGCACGTCCTGAACTGCAATACCGGCTCCCTACCTGTACCGAAGCTGTGCGCAAGCGGGGAGACTATAGAGCCTGTTACACATGCGTTATTTACATCAGTTATACACGTATATGACGATTGCAGTACAGTACATGCATCGATAAGTGGAAAAAAGGTAGTGCTTCACTTTAAGTACATTTTCGCTTTACATACATGCTCCGGTCCCATTGCGTACGTTAATGTGGGGTATGCCTGTATTTGGCTTGTTCACGGTTACTTAATAAAATATAATATTTTTTTTCCTTCAACTGCTGCCGAGCTATTTAAGGCTAAGCCCCAAAAAAGTAATATTGACAAGACAAATATTAGATTTGAATGCAGAAATTTCTAACAATAATGAAAGTACATGATCTGCAATAGGTTTACTACATATGTCTGACTTACAAAAATACATTTCTGAGAAGTTTTTCAACTTTTTATTTTAGCGATGTTAAGGTAGAATGGAAATATTGACGACTGAAAGGTACAGGGAAAGAAAATTAACCGTTTAAAGGGGAAAAGTCCATTAGAAAGGCCACCATCAAGATCAGAGTTCTCATGATTTTCTGGAATATTTGACCACAATTAATAAGAGATACTGGCATATACAATTTCTGGCGTGTATTTTTTTAACGGTTTGCGTAACCTAGAAGTCATTTCTATTTGTACTAAACTTTTTTGAGTTGTTAGAACACATGCAGATAATTTCCACCAATGTTGTAGATCAGGGGTGTTCAACTACATTCCTCAAGACCCCCCCCCCCACACACACACACACACACACACACACACACACACACCCAAACAGGTCAGCTTTCCAGGATATTCCTGCTTCAGCACAGGTGGCTCAGTCCTTGACTGAGCCACCTGTGCTGAAGCTGGGATATCCTGAAAACCTGCCATGTTGGGATGGAGGGGGGTCTTGAGGATTGGAGTTGAGCCCCCCTATTGTAGATAATCTTTGTTTGCGATGTGTCGCAGGTCCCTATGGAAGTGACAGGGTTACCATTTGCCTACAAAGTTCCATGAATTTGATTTTGTTTTGTTTTTTTTCATGATGTGGCAGTGACTTCCTTGAAGACCTTGACGAAGTTTGTCAGTCTCGTGAGCTTGCTTAGGTGAAAACACAAATGTGCGACAAGCTATACTCGTTGAATTCTTTAAAAATTGCATTTTTTTTATACGTTTTGGGAACATTCACAGAGCAAAGGGGAATAACGTCCCATTTTTCTACTGGGGAGTATAGAGGGTACTTTTATGTCTTGTTAAATCAAATAAAAAAAAAGCTTTCAGGACCAGAGGGACCCTGCAATGTTACTGAAAAACAGCCAGCTGACAGAAACCAGTTCTCAATGGAAATCAGTGGAGTACAAATGGCTTTTACGGGTTAATAATATATGCCCTTCTCTGAATAGAAAATCATCGCTGTGTTCAAGCCTAAAACGGAGGAACCATACGGCCAACTTAACCCCAAGTGGACCAAGTGGTTGCAGAAGCTGTGCTGTCCCTGTTTCTTTGGAAGAGACTGTCTTGTCTTGAATCAGGGTTATCTCTCCGAGGCCGGAGCCAGTCTAGTAGACCAAAAACTAGAGCTGAACATTGTTCCTCGAACAAAGGTAATTGCTCTTGGCCCCTCAGCTGGGTCTGCCCTCAGGTCATTGCAGATCCTATCAGCAGAATGGCAGGTGACGCCAAACAGTAAATAGTCAGTGGAGGTCCTAAAGGTCCAATTGCACCATATGTTGCAGTCAAAAGGAAGAGATACTAGCCCACAATATAGCAAATGAAAATACGTTTTATTGGGTGAAATACAAAGCGATCAACACAAATCCCCGTGGGGCCAAAAACATTGATCTGTTCGTATTCATTTTGATTTGCTATATTGTGTGCTAGTACCTCCCCACCCCCCCCCCCCCCAATATTCATTAAAGTAATACAAATTCAGGCCTGGATAACTAAATGCAGATATAAAATTGCAATAGTGACACAAATTGGTAAAACTAATGTGTAACGTCAAAACAAAAAGACATGGGGTGGTGAATTCCTGTCCTAAAGGGCTACCAACAGGTCAGGTTTTTATGAAGTCCCTGCTTCAGCAGAGGTGGCTCAGAGGCTCAAAGACTGCACCACATGTGCTGAAACGGGGATATCCTGAACACCGGACCTGTTGGTAGCACTTGAGGACTGGAGTTGGCCGCCCCTGGTGTAGAGATTACCGGCTGCTCCTGCCCTTGTATAAGGGATGCGCAGATGTGGGAGTACTGATATGCACTTAATAAAAGGGCTAATTATATTTCTGCAAAACTCTGCAATTAGAAACAAATACATACTTCAAAAGATTTCATGCAAAATGTAGCCACGTCATGCCTAATTGCCTTGGGAAGTGTAGTATACTGCTTCTTTACCAGTGGGAAGAAAAACTATACAAAGCTTCCACACCCTGTATAGCAATTGAAACCGGCATCGGCATATTAAGGAACAGCTTCTAGTGACGGCACCTCCCAGGGGTTATTTACTGCCACTGAACCATGCATGGATATATTTGAATGTAAATGTTTGTGGTTAAGTAGATTTTTCAGACTGATGTTTTACGCTCTTGCAGGTGGTATATCTCTCCAGCGAAACGTTTAATTACAGCGCCATTGACAGAGTTAAATCGCGAGGAAAGCGCCTGGCGTTGGAGAAAGTGCCAAAAGTTGGTCAGAGGTTTAATCGGATTGGACTTCCTCCCAAGGTATAAGCCTAGAAATAATGATCCCTGCTAACCATTACTTCAGAGAGAACCGTGTGTAGATATATTTATTTATATATCTATTTTTAAGTAACCTGAACGTCTCCATGATTTATCAAAGGGATTATACATTCAATTCAGAGTACATATTTAATATCAATTTTTATTTTTTTTTGTTTATGCACAATGTTCAAAACGAGCTACGTGTTCACATTCCACGAAGACACATCAATCAACCCTGTTTAGTCTTTTAGACGTGTAATCACTTTAATCTAAGGCTCAGATAATGCACAAGATAAAACAGGTGTCTTTATGGAATTCATGTGGTGTTTTTTTTTTTTTTTTTTTGGGGTGGGGGGGAGAGGTTTGCTCATGTTTCTAATCCAGTGCAATATCAGCCAGACCCATAACTCACTCCTGTAAGCAATATAAATGGGACATTACATATGTTCTCAGGCTTAAGATAACCTTTTTTTGTCAGGACAGGGCATATTTTGTGCCTTTTTATGCTTTATACATCAAATGACTCCAGTTTTGCCATTTTTTTACAGCATATTCTGTTGACTATTACACTTGGTTACACAGCAGGGGGGATGGGTACCTCACAAATCTGACACTGCAGATCTGAGTGAAATGTCTAATGTTAGGATGGAGGTATATAGCGATGCTTCACCTGAAAATACATAGCATGGAGAGGGTCAGCTGCTAGAATGAGTTACTGCCCTTCAACATTATAAAGTCCATTTTTACAAAGTGGTGTCATGCCATAAGAACACCTCCTGTGCCGGGGGGCGCCATATGACTCTTTGACTTGAATGGGCCTTGTGGTGTCTTCCAGCACCAGAACTGTGTGTTATGGCATATCACAGCGTATTTCATATGGCCCCAAATGCTTCTTCATGCAGAGACACCGTTTTTTTCTTGCATCTGCTTTGTACTTATAATTACGTGTACTGGACGTGATTATTACATTTAGCTCCTCTTGAATTGTAGGTTGGCTCCTTCCAGTTGTTTGTTGATGGTTACAAGGACGCAGACTATTGGCTCCGGAGGTTTGAGGCCGAGCCTCTTCCTGAAAACACCAATCGGCAGCTTCAGTTACAGTTTGAAAGATTGGTGGTCCTAGATTACATTATCAGGAACACAGGTACACATGTAAACGATATGTTTTATAAAGCTTATTGTGTCAGTACGAATCTGCACATGGCCTCACCTTCCACTATAATCAATGGCTATTGAAGACTTCTACTGCGTACAGCCAATCTGTGATTCTAGAACAGGGCCTGCCAACGCCAGTCCTCAAGAGCTGCCAATAGGTCAGGTTTTCAGGATATCCCTGCTTCATCTGAGCCACAGATTTGAGCCACCTGTGCTGAAGCTGGGATATCCTGAACTTGACCTGTTGGTAGCTCTTGAAGACCGTAGTTTTCTACCCCAGTTCTAGACACAAGGATGTGACTTACACAAGGTGTCACACTGCAGCTGACCCTGCGATTTCCCACTCGAGCTTGTTTTTTTTTTTTAGCATGTTTTCCATTGTCGTAGCGAAGGGTTATACAAAACGAACTGGAATTGCATTTAAGAATAATTATGTACTCTTATTTCATCTCTGGAAATCCTGACTCATTACAAATCATGAGTTACGGGAGAAGTTCTGAATAGCTGTTTATGGCAAACCCTTCTTGAAGACTTCCTAAATGCCAGCCGGGCCCCATTAATATCCCTGCGTTTGATGCACTTCATGTAGTTGATTCTGCAAATTGATTTTTTTCTTACATGTCGACAGTTTCTTTTCACAGATCGGGGTAATGATAACTGGCTCATTAAGTATGACTATCCGATGGATAGCGCCAGCTCCCGGGTGAGTAAGGATATCTGGAAATGATGTTTTTATTAGCGTAGTATTATTTAGCAAATGTTACCAGGATAGATACTATGTGATTAGATATTTAATTTATAATTGTATATTTGGTTCCATTATTTGCAACGAATCTGAAGCCTACAAGATGGTTTAATACAAAGCAAACATAGAATAAATCAAATGTATTTAAGGTGCAACTCGGCATATGGGGGGGTATGTTTCAATGACTGTTCGTGGCAATTGTTTATGTTCCTTAGGACACAGACTGGGTCGTGGTAAAGGAGCCAATCATCAAAATAGCTGCCATCGACAATGGCTTAGCTTTCCCCTTAAAACATCCTGACTCATGGAGAGCATGTAAGTTCCTTTCTCACGATGACATTATCCGGTCTTGTCGCTCTGATCATTAGTATTTAGGATGTGAATTCACTGGTCGTGCGTTAGCCAATAGGTCAATAGTTGTTTACATCACAGAACTTTGCAGAATAATTTTTCTAGAGATATGAAGTGATCTTTCTTTTGAGCTGTACAAGAAAAAAAATTCTGTATTTCAACTCAACATTTGGAGAAAGATTGTACAGCAAGGGTGGGCAACTTCAGTCCTCATGGGCCACCAACAGGTCAGGTTTGCAGGATATCCCTCCTTCAGCACAGGTGGCTCAGTCGAAGATTGAGCCACCTGTGCTGAAGCAGGGATATCCTGCAGACCTGTCAGTGGCCCTTGAGGACTGTAGTTGCCCACCCTTGCTGAAAAGCATGGCACCCTCAAAACTATCCAGCACTTTGTTTTTACTTAACTGTAATGTCTGCATAAAACTTGTATTGCATGCATGAAATCAAAACCATTATTTCCTATGGGAAAATACTAGTCGTCCTGCTCTATTCCCAAAAATCTACAAATTGCAAGTACATAACAGTTAAACACCGTAAGAGGAAAATGATACAGATAGAAACACTGAAGGCAACATAGGAATGACTGGAAGTAGGAATTGCTGTTTGTCATTCAAGTTTTGCACATTCTTTTACTTGGCCTTTATTTTGTGATGGCAAATACACAGGGTTAGATATCTTGTGGAGCAAAGAAAATCCGTGTGCAGTAGTAAGGTCCGTGTTGATGGCAACGCCAGTGTATGTTCCCAAGTCACGGCTTTGGCTTGCAACAAAGCCATGTTTTGTGACATCTTGCATATTCTTGGTACCAAACCCTGGCTTCTGTTGACCGTGCTTTGCATATTTTGTTTAAGTTTCCTGTTTCTTCTGTCTCCTTCTTCAGATCCATTTTACTGGGCATGGTTACCGCAAGCCAAAGTTCAATTTTCCCAAGAAATCAAAGAACTCATCCTCCCGAAAATTTCGGATCCCAATTTTGTCAAAGATTTGGAGGAAGATCTGTACGAGCTATTTAAGGTCAGAACATTCACAGTGACCTTGCAAGGGGGCGGGGGCTGCTGTACATTAGCCTTCCAGGTATAGTAAGGGTATTTTACAATAGCACTGTAGGGGTTAAAAGCCTGAGTTTATGCAGCAGTTCTTCTAGTGCTTGAATACAGGAGGGAATCTGAATGAGGGACCCCTTACTCCAACGCATGCATCATCATGGCTCCGTTATATCCATTTGCTTGGTGCAACCACCTGCAGTCCCTGCGTCTGCTTTCATTACCAGTGTACATATACTGTGGCACACTAGATTTGAATGTTCATTAAAAGATTGCTCGTTCAAAAAGTCAGCGTTTCGATGTTCTTGCACACCTTCGTCAGGACGAGCGTAGAGCGCTGCACTGATACGTGATATGAGCCACTAGAAGTTAGGCAGTTTAAGGTCTAATTTACTAATCAGGTTTTTGTTCTTGTAGATAATAGCAATAATTAAATTGGATAATAGCTGTTCTATTAAAGGAGTAATCCAAGCAGGCACATTTTTTTTTGTATACATGGGATTTAAGCAGGGTGTTGAATCCCATCAATTTCCGCTCCGGGACCCCCGTGCTTCCAGAGATATATCTCTCTGCTTTTTTAACGCTCCCACGTCATGGTTTCCTATTGGCACAGGAGCTTTGAAACACCGCCATTACCTGAACCCTGCTAGCGAGCCGGAGTGGTTACCGGTACCCCCTACGGAGACGAGTATCTCCAGAAGAAGGGACCACCCCCCGCCCCCCGGAGCTGAAATTGTGGTCCAGCTTCAGAGACACCCTGTTTCATTTCAATGTGTTTCATTTCAATGTTAAAAAATGTGCCCGCTTGAATTGCCTCTTTAATATTCGAAGTGAGGTTGAGTGGGCATTTTTGTAACAGAGCTGAAAACGAGTTACTAAATATACATCATACAGCTTGGAGGTCTGACGGTGTGCGGCCACCAAGGTACGACTATGTATTGTATGCAATCTCGCAACTTCAACAATAACCATTAGATACTTTCCATACGTTGAACCTGCTCAATAGCCAGCCTTCTTATTAATGTATACATCCTTTAGCACAGTTATATGTAATAGTGCTGTAATGTTATTATTCCCTAAATGGCTACGTAGACCTTTTTATTGCTTTTATGTTATATATCACAGCTATTAACAAATTTGCTCTAGATATACCTGTGAAAAAATTATCCCTTCCAACAAATTTGCTACCTTCTACCTAGGAATGCACACGGTGGCCGTTTGGGTTTTTCGCATAATTGTATTATTTACAATACACGTACACATCACTCGTGGTGCATGCTGGGACGCTGGGGCTGGGCTCCTGGTGACAGGCGGAGTTACACATTGGCACTTGTTTTTATGGTGTATGTCCTAAATAAGCTTTTAATGACCATTCAAGCATGCTATGCTACATTATATGTACACGGAATAAAGGATAACACATTGATAAAAAAAATAATGAAAGGATTAACAGACCGTGAGAAGTCTCAATTCTTTGAAAATAAAAATAAAAAGGCAGAATGTGTTTTATTGGTACGGTACATGTTATTACTGATTTATTTTTTACTATTTCACATTGCTTTGACTGTTCGTTGTATACTTCTGTTTACCAACCAAGCCTGAATCTTCAAACCCCTGCTTGTTTTTCTGTATACTTGCATGTCTCCTGCTAAGTGGTCATACCCTGAGGCAACTTACAAATCACAATGTTTCTTTTATCTATAGAAAGATCCGGGCTTTGATAGAGGACAGTTTCACAAGCAGATCGCAGTTATGAGAGGGCAGGTATGTTTTTTTTTTTCTTTCTTCCCCCCCCCCCCCCCAAGTAATTGGGTACTGTATATAAAAACAAATTGCTTTGTTTGGTGCAGGTCTGATAGTGTATCTTAATCCAGAGGAGCTCAACTCCAGCTCTTCCCCCCCCCCCCCCCCAACAGGTCAGGTATCCCTGTATCAGCACAGGTGGCTCAATCAGAGTCTCAGTCTTTGAGCCACTTGTGCTGAAGTTGGGATATCCTGAAAACCTGACCTGGTGGGGGGGGAGAAAGGGGGGCTTGAGGACTGGAGCTCAGCACCCCGGTTTTGATCCTTACATTCCCATTAGACAACTGTAGAGATCGATTCTTTGAATGGTCATATGAATTAACTGATGGTAACAGAGTGAAAATTAAGCACTTTGTGAATGGTTAAAGACCAAATACTTTTATATGTTCGTTTAAAGCAAAAGCTATTTTCAATCAAGGTCTCAAATGATTTTAGCCAAGATAAATAGTAAAATAAAAGAATACAAAGAAAACAGCCACTAAATCAAACCTTTAAAAGGAATTGTATAGAAAATGAACGATTACAAAAACAAATCCTTCAAATGCACGTTCCCTCTCTACTACTCTTCAGATCCTCAAACCCATACACTAGGTAAAATACTACTTGGGAAAAATATTAGCTTCTTTAAACATTTTATTTTGAAATGAGGTTTAAAAAGAAAAACCCTATTAATAGTTTTATAGATATAGTAATATCTAGCTGTTCCAGCCTGTCCTAGCTTGTAACAATGAGATGAAATCCTCTGCAGATTTACTCCACTATATTGGCATCAGTTGTGCAGACACGGAGTATGTTTAATAGTCATGGAAACTCGCTTCCATAGGAAGGAACCCGGCTGTAATGTGTCTTTGTTCTAATAGCTAACAATATCTAAAGATTGACAATTTGTCTTCTAGCCCCTTAGGAAAAAAACAAAAACTAAATATACTGTAATTTGAACTTCCGGATTTGGTTTATTAGGGTTGCTTCATTAGTGAATTATGTAAGTGACTGCTGGAATATCTTGATATTTACTCCTGTCCTCCAGATACTAAACTTGGCTCAGGCTCTTAAGGATGGGAGGAGCCCTCTTCAGTTGGTCCAGACACCGCCAGTTATTGTAGAAACAGCACGATCACATCAGAAAAGCACCAGTGAGTCGTATACACAGAGCTTCCAAAGCAGAAAGCCGTTCTTCTCCTGGTGGTAGCCAAGCCAGCAAGGGAAGTCTGTCACACTTAAGGACAATCGAAGTCCCTGCAGGACTATAAAGGAACATACCGAACATCAACGACGTATGGGAAAACATCACGCATAGCATACTGACAAGTTGCCTAGAGTAAAAGTTACTGACCATCACTGTATGGGATGTATTGTTTGATTTACGGTCACGGGATGTCTAGCCAGACACTGGACTTTGTTCTCGGCAAGCTCAGTGCGGACTTGTTTATATTCCAAGTGCATGCAAGTGGCATTCTGGAAACACTACAGAAATGTGCTGTAGGACGAAACACAAATTCAGCAACTTAATACTACCATCTTTACCAACAAGGCTTTATAAGGCAAAACTGCAAGGGTGAGGCTGCTTCTTAAACTGAACGTACCACTGCCTAAACCACAGTATTTATCACATTTCCTGGCTGGAAGCTGAATAACTACAAGGACTACACGCGCACAACCTGGTTTCTACAATAAACTAATAAATGTACACAGATCAGTGCAAACCGGGAAACACAGCCTAGCAGAACCTGGTCATGCACGCTAGTCTTGCAGTGAAATAGCTAGAAGTATCACCAGAGGTAATTAATATGTGCATGTATTAGATTATTCAGTATATAAGGTTGGTACATGCAGGCACCTATATCCAGAGTTGCATGCAAGTTCATGTCCCTAAAAGGAAAGATTTTCCGGTATCCTCTTCAGTTTACAGATGTATGCGCAGAATATACACGCACGTAGATCTGTTCATCTGTCACTGGGCTCTCGCCCCCTGCTTTTACCCCAAAGTAATGTTAAAAAAAAAAAAAACCCTCAATGAGGGCTAAATTATATTTTTTATGGGGATCTAGGGACGGTGAGTTTTGCTTTCGCCTTAATTTGTGATGCTATTCCCGGGGATTCATTGTTGATGTGTTTGATAAACGAGGATGCCATTGGGAGGAGAACTATTTAAACCAAAATCTGTAACTTCTTCAGATTAAAAAAATGTTTAATAACCAGAGAAATGATGATGCTGTTATCCGCATTTATTTATTGGCCAGTTTGTTGGCTCTGTGGGGTCGATGTACTAAGTGTCGCCAACAGCTTTTTCTAGTACAAAATTGGCATGCCAAGCAATATTTCCACTGCACTTGTGTACGAATTTCTCCATCTACGCCAGCTGCGTAAAATATCTTTTTTCAGGTTTTTTTGGCGCACAGAAAATGGCCTGCACCTGGCGTAACCCAGTTGTAAATAATATGTAATAAAGAATGTTTGTGCGATACAATCAATTAATTTGTCAATCGTCCGCCAAGTTTAACTAGGCTTAAACACTAAAGTGTTGTGTAAATGGCGCTCGCGCAGAATTAAGTTATGTATCAATTCATCATTTTATTTGTGGCTGCACGGATGTCTAATTACATAACTTGATGACGTGTTAACAGCATCGCTATGGTAAATAATATTACCCTAATAATGAATTTTTACGAACTAGTTATGAATACAAAAAAAATACTCGATTCTTGTTTTAATTTAAATTGTATCAATCTGTTATTAACATGGCCCTATAAAATTATTTTAATAAATGATACGTCCTGTATAAAGTCTTCATACATATGATGCACTTTTTCTGAAGATTTAGCTGACTTTTTTGCACTTAAATTTTGATGCACAAAAAAAAAAAAGTGAACTAATCTTAGTACATAGGCCATAGAAGTGATAATTTACTGAGATGGAAATACTTTGGAAGCTCTGGCTGTTGGGCAAAATGTATAATGTTGTACAGTACTTTTTTTTTTATTATTATAATTTTCCTTTTTTGTGCAGCTTCAGACATCAAGCTCTTCACCCCAATCTGCCTGCAAAACAGCCAGTTAATAAACCGTGTTTGTATTACCACAAGCAATGGTTGATCTTCCAGTGTACAACACAGAACCTAGATTTAATAATGCTACAACCTAAAGCAGCACTCGTCTGTTCACAATGTGTTTTTGTAACTTACCTGAACTGGAGGTCCCCTGGAGCGGATCTGTGGTTCCCTAACATCCGATGATGCCTTTGGTTCCCAATCACAAAGCTGTATTATTCACTGGGTGAGAATACTTGGCTGGTGGACTCAAAACGGCAATGGGGATGGCTTGCTCCTATGCTATTTGTAGGTTTGTTTTTAAACTGGCACACAAACTACAAATTTTGGGGTCAGGGGGAACACACATGAGCTCAGAAGAACCCCCTGGTTCAGGTAAGCTTTAAAATAAAGGAGATTGCTGCCTTCAAAGATGAAAGAACTCTACACATTTATTCACTGCATTGTAAAACCTGCCTGTATAGATCCATGCATGGTGCTTGAACTCAGGCTCCGCATTACCATCAACCCAGCTTTGTTCACAGAAGATATGAGAGTATGTACAGTATAGAGCACCTGTGATTATGAACAAATGTCAACTCAATACTCGCATCACTGATGCGTGGTTACTGTAGCTGTACTACATTTTCTCCTGCCAGTATGATAGCAACAGCATGAAACCTTTGCACTCTTGCAGGGTTTGGAACGCATTGCACTGCAAAGTACTGTATTGCTGTACCCAGCAGCTGCTAATAGGGCTAATAATGTTGTCTTACATTTCAGACCCCTCTGTACTTTGCTAAGTGCATTAAAGACTTGTGATCAGCCACGTCTAAAAGTGTCTGTTTTGATCCTAGCCAACCTACACACATTTCATGCATGGAGTTAATTGAGAACATGTATTTCTGTCTCTTTATGTAACGTTGTGGAATTATAATTGTCTGCATTGCACCCCAAGTGAAACCTTTCTTTTTAGGAGTAAACAAGCTTATTTTCACAGCATGTCCAGGCCACGATCTAAAGCCCCAATATTCAATTGCATGTCTGCGTGGACAAAAGTATATAATAATAATAAGTTTATTCTATATTGTTCTCAACCACCAGAGGGATAGGCTCCACTCTCTAGTGTTACCAGCTATAGATTTCTCCTTTCATTATGGGTGATCATGCTTATTTGAAAAAAATCCTTGTTTTGTGAACATTCCTGAAATGTAAATAATGCATCTTCTTTTAAAGGGGCATTTCCTCTTGCCCATTTTTTTACTTTAATAAATGAAGTAATTCCTTACCTTTTACAACAATTAAAAGAACATATAAGCTAGCTCTAGCGCCATGACTCCCGACTAAGCTTGTACAGCAAAACGCGTTGTCTGGATGCAGGGAAGGTAATGACCGGGCTGATCATGTACGGTGTACCAGAAGTGGTGTCAGACACCGGAGCAGCGCCTACTGAGATCCCCGTGGCTTTAGACCGGTTCATATCACTTGTGATTTGGTGTCATTTATTGATCAAATAGGATTCTTTTACTTTTGAGCACAGTCATGTTTGACGTTCGATACCCCATGCGAAATGCGTGAGTGCATATTAAATAGTCCACATATGTAATTTGATGTTAAGGAATATTGCACTAGATTGGTCCTCTCTCAGGCTGGATGATCTCCCCGTGCATTGAAGCTTCAGTTGTGAACACAAATAATGATAATTGAATTGCAATTCATGATGCTGGGAATTAGAAACCCGGTCCTTATTCTGTACACTGATAGCGCTGATCCAGAGCTATCGCAATGGACCGCCCTATTAATTTAAATAGTGCTTTCCGTACAATAGTTTACTCTACAGAATAAGGGCCACTGACTTGGAATGATGACGCTTTTCTCACTTGTGTGCATTTAATGCAGCATTCACTAATGGCATATCCTTGAAATACACATTCATTTGTAATCCCAAAGAGCTGAATTAAAGATAAAATAGACCCACCTTTGGGTGCTGCTGTATATTTTGACTTATCTGCATCTGAATTAGCGTAAGTATCTGATGTTGCTGATCTGTTTTCCTTCCTGAGGAAGTAAAAGTGAGCAGGAAATGCATATTATATAATCTACCTTTTTTAAAGCAAAGAAAAACAATAAATAGCAATATCAGGAAGGTCCCACAGGCTTCACAAATTGGTGAGAATATTTATTACAATGTCACTAGGTTTTCAGCGAACATATTTTTTCTATTTGAAAGTGTATTTTATAGCGGTTTTCACAGGGGCAAGTGATTTTCTGCTGTTAAAGTTGTTAAACAAAAGGCTTACATGTCTGTGGGCATATAGTGAAATAATCGTACATTTAGTAAACTAGCAGTCCTGGTTTCACCTTTTGTTTGTTTTACTATATGCAGCACGTGAATAGCTTTAATGAGAAATTATTACCTAAGCCGCCGATCG
Organism: Ascaphus truei; assembly: GCF_040206685.1. NCBI lineage: Eukaryota > Metazoa > Chordata > Amphibia > Anura > Ascaphidae > Ascaphus > Ascaphus truei. Next base: position 64,655,566 of record NC_134490.1, on the reverse strand, counting down.
ATCGATCCCTTCTCCTGTGACAGATCAGCCAATATCCTGCTTGTGTGCCTATCTAAAAGGCAGCCTTCTGACTGTGCTGCAGTCTCTGAAATGCTACAGCTGCAATGTAGCACATTATTGTTAAAGCTTTCAGAGTAATAGACGGTCTGCTGTTTGGAACACAGCAACAGACCTGTTTTGTGATATTTTGTTACGAAAGGGCAGAGGTCTAAAAGGTGCGTCAGAGCCCGTTTCAAGAGGACGTGGATGTGACGTTCTAAATGGTTGCTATAGCAACCAATGGATGTTCAGTACATTAAAACATCATAAATTGCATTAGGAATTGAAAAAAAAATGAAATAAAAAAATGAAATAAAAAAATGCAGCCAGTATTATCTAATAATACAGAACTGCTTTATTTAAAGAATAAAAGTTTGTAGCTTTATTAACCACACAATAGATATTATAAATGACCATTTGCTGCCAGAAGAGCCAGCAGCACATTGGGGCTCATGTACCAAGATTAGATTGTAATGATTATTCAATTTCACTTAATTTTAATAGCTTAAACGTAGTACAAACCTTCATAAAATGTGCATTGTATGTATAAAGGCTTCATACACATGACACATGGTTTGTTGTTTGAAATTAATCTTGAATTGCTGGTTGTTCCACATAATTCTGGTTTAATTGAAATTGTATTTTATAACTGGTATTATTAAAGAAGCGCTATGTACATTAATGGCGCTATATAAATAAAGACATACAATACAATATAAGTTTAGTGTAATATTTATAATAGCCACTCTGTGAATAATCTAAGCAAACAAAAAAACGTAATGAAGGAGCAGTTAGTGTAACAAATGGGTTCAACTATTTGCTTATAGAGCAGCGTTTCCTAACCTTTTTTCCAACTGCACCACCAGCTAGAAAATATTTGGACTGCCAACCCCTAATTAATAAAGCGTATTGCCTACTCCTCAGACTAGTGCTAGCAGAACTGTGTGCTCATCTCAGGCAGTGTGGTGTCCTGAGCAGGTGGGGTGGGGTGGGGGGATCACACGCTTAATAAGGCCCCGAACTGCACCTCTGTCAGACCACCAGACAGTAGTGGGGAATCTACCATAGGTACAGCCAGTTCAGCTGCACCAGGGTCCTGACTGTTAGGGCCCCATCTGCCCATAGTAACACCACCCACCAGAACAGAGTTCCAGCATTTCAACAGGGACCCCTCTCTTCCCACACCCGGGGGCCCTACATGTGCAGTGGGGCATTACCTGGTCGTGGCGGAGGGAGTTTACCCATGTGTTTCTAACACGGGAGTTAGGCCCCACTAGGGACAAAGACCACTTTCCCAGGGTCGTCGTCGTGTACACGCACGCACGCACGCAGCCTTGCGAGAATACCCCCCCCCTCTTATACTCCCGTCACCCTTTACTTCCCCCCCCTCTCCCAACCTGTCTCTCCCCCCCATGTATTTCTTCCCACCTCCTCGATATACGCACACACACAAAATAAGCCCCCTACCCAAACACACACACACACACAATATAATCCCCCCTCCCCAAACACACATAATATAAACCCTTCTCTCCAAACACACACAATATAAGCCCCCCTCCCCAAATACACACACACACACACACAAATAAGCCCCCCTGCCCAAACACACAAATAAGCCCCCTCCCCAAACACGCGCACAAAAATAAGCTCCCCTCTCCAAAAACGCACACAAAAATAAGCCCCCCTCACCCAAATACACAAAAATAAGCCCCCCTCTCCAAATACACAAAAATAAGCCCCCCCTTCCCAAATACACACACAAAAATAAGCCCCCCCCCCCTAGGGGAGAGTAAGGGCCTGGGAGAGTGGTATAGGTGGGGGTCTGGGGGCTTACCTGGGGCCCTTGGATGGGCCTGCTAGAGTAGCATGGCCAGTGCACAGAAGGACCCAGCAGGCCCGCGGAGGCCAGCCAAAGGGGCTGGGGAAGGAAGGCATAGATGGGCGGTGTGTCGAGCAAAGGTGCGTTCCCTGTGCAGGGGCAGCCCCAGGAAAGGGGGGGCTCAGTCTTGCATGCAGAGTGGAAACTGTAGGGTTGCCGTATGGAGGCCCCTGACTGGCCGGGCCCAGGGCCCCACTGAACTTGTATCAGCAACTTCTGCAGTCGCTGCCTTGGTGGGGGAGGGGGGCTGTCATTTGACAGCTGTCAAATACTGTAGGAGCTTCCAGTCCAGCTGCATAAGGCCTCGTCCAGGGTGGCGCTGAGCGGGCAGGCGTGCTCACGCTGGCCGCGATGAAACACATTGTTGCAATGTGTGTGGCCAGCGTGAGCGAGCGCCTGCTCAGCGCTTAGCTGCTTGCCGAAAGCAAGCAAATCTGAATCTGCTAGCACATCACGTGACCGGGCGAACCTGCTCCGTTACGTCTTGGCCACGCCCCCCCCGCGCGCACCTAGCCGGCCACAAATCGCCGGCCGAGGAGCGCGTGACGTCATTGCGCATGAGTGCCAGCGCGCTTGCTCCCTGCCTGGCCACAGCCTAAGGCTGAGTCCCCGCTGGCGCTGAGCTCGGCGCGGTTACATGCATGCATATATATGTGCATGCTCACGCAATGCGCACAAATGCGCGGGCACACACGCTCGGCGCTTTACTTAACACATTTTTTAAACTTTCCCGCTTGCTCGATAGACCGCAATGCGCCCCCCTTTCCCCCCCCTGCACGTGCGCCCATAAGTTGCAGGACACCCGGCGCTCATGCTCTAAGCATGAGCGCGCTCAGCGCCAGCAGGGACTCAGCCTAAGGCCTTGCTTCTGTGGAGGCAAAGCATTGTGGGGAGTGACTTTTTGGAAGCTTCTGGTGTAAGTAGCAGTTATACCACCCACACTGGTATGCAGTTTTGGGCCTTACAAAGTGCGATGTCCCCACCAGGGCCTAGGAACCCGCTATACTGCCTGGGATACGCCAATCCATATATTTTTGGTGAACCACTTGGAGACCCCTCACCATACCCTTGGGGATCATGAACCCCGTTAGGAATCACTGTTGTACAGGCTCCTGAAATGTTTTTTTCCTAAACAAGGCATATTGAGGCTTATTCAATAAAGTGCGGTAGCACAGAGGCGGCACTACAGCTCGGTAACTCCTATTCAAGTCGATGGAGATTTGGATGCGGTCAGTGACGGATTTCCCGATAGGCTCGGACAGCACATTTTCTGGGATTTTTTCCCATATACAGAAGCCCCACTCTCTTCCCCACTAAATTCCTCCAGTAGCATCACGGCGTCAAATGACGATGCGCTGCCAAGACAACGTGATGTCACAACGCTGCAGGAGGTGGCCTGGGCGGTAAAAAGGTAAGTGCCTATAAGCGGCAACATTTTAAATCCGCTACTGGGTGCGGTAGCGCTGAATCGGTGTGGTCACACTTTATTGAATGAGCCCCATTGTGGATGCAATTCTTCACAAAAGAGCTGAAATGTAATTATTAAAATCCTGCTTATGATACGCCTATAACACTCGTAGTTAGTATGCATAATGAAAGCCTGGAGTCCTGTGCTTATTATACATGTTGGTGCAGGCAGAAATGCTCAATGCTGGTGTAGAATCAGCGTGAGCCGCCTGCTCAGATCAGGGCGCTGGTCTATGTAGAACACTTGTGATGCATTTTGAATGTTGGGCCAACATTCTTTAGATAAATGCCACTTCTCTGAGGGTTTTTCCTTTTTGTAAAAATATGTTCCTGAATAACTGAGCGGTTTGTTTTCTTGCAGCTGCCATGTGTTATTCATTGATACAATGAAACCCCTTCCACACGAGTTCACTGTGTATTACATGCCCAGTGTACTAAAGAAATGATTTATATATCCATTACGGCTCATTGTATGTATATCTTTATTTATATAGCGCCATTAATGTACCTAGCGCTTCACAGCAGTTATACATGTGACCTAATATAAATAACAAATAATACAAATAACACATAATGGGAATAAGTGCTTCTGACACAAAAGTAACAATAGGAAAAGGAGTCCCTGTCCCAAACAGCTTACAATCTAATTAGTGAATAGGAAGAACATACAGAGACAGTAGGAGGGCGTTGAGGTAAGTGCCTGCAATGGGCCACGTCGATTTATGAGGTGTATAGTATCACCCATGGAGCTACCCATATGCTTCGTTAAGGAGGTGGGTTTTAAGGTGGGTCTTAAAGGTGGATGGAGAGGGTGCTAGTCGGATATTGAGGGGATGGGCATTCCAGAGGTGTGGGGCAGTCAGTGAGATAGGGTTAAGGCGGGAGAGGGCTTTAGACACAAGGGCGCGTGCATTCACAAAGCGCGATCACATTTCCAAAAGACAAATTACTTTTGGCGCAGCGGCCAAGCGATGGCTACGTCACAGCGGCAGTTCAGCCAATGAGGGCGAACAAGCCGCGTGATGTCATGGCCGCGCCCCTGCTGCGAGTGATCTGAAGGGCACAAGTGTGCGCAGGTGCCCCGTCACTCGCCCTCACTGGGGCCGTAGCCTAAAGCATTAAAAGTGAGGAGAGTTGTGTGTGTTCATTAGGGAGGCCTTCATCCAGCTGTGGATCGATAAGGGCGGCAGATCTATATAGTAAGGAGTAAAAGGGCACTCAGTGATCTTGTAGCAATTGCCCGGATGCTCCAATGAGGGTAGGGATAACAAAACACAATATCGTGCACTCACTGGTAGGTGCTGGGGTTTTTTATTGGTGTGCAGTTTCGGTCCCCAACAATGACCTTTATCATAAGACCTGTGAGTGCATAATATGAAATCTCTCTCTCTCTCTCTCTATATATATATATATATATATATATATATATATATATACACACACACACACACAATTAGTTCAATACCTATTTACTAAACTCCAATTTAAAAAAAAAAAAAAAGCACACCCTATTTTTGTGATTTTTAGTTGAGCCTTAATGCTTTCTGTGTATATGCTGTATATTTGGTTTGGCTCTTTTCCCCCCACTAGCCTCTCTTTATTAGAGGAATTATCATGGCTAATGCTGTTTTGGAAAAAGATCATCTAGTCTAAACACAATGATCTGTATTATTCATAACTACGTGTGCCTTCCATCATATGAATTGGTCAGGAATGTGTCATGTTCATTCTTTCAATGTTATTGCGCACACTGAATGCAGAATGGAAGCTTCAATACAATGAACTGCTGAGCTTCCTCAAGGCAATCCCTCCAGGACAAAGTGTACTAGTGAAAGTGACAGGTTCTCTGTGGATGATTTACACTTAAAAAAAAAAAAATATGTTTTGCCAAAATCCAAAACTTCTTCGTATTGTTTTAAGTGATTTTCCCCCCCCCCCCAACACTTAGGCCGCGCGTTTAGTGCCCGCGACAGGTGACGTCGTCCAAAAACAAATGCATTGCTGACGCGTGCGCTTATAGTAAGCGCGACGGCGAAAATGTGACAGAGCGAGTTCGCATCGTGAATTTTGGTAGCCGGCAATATTTGATTTTTCCAAGGGCTGTCGCCTCATGTGACAGCCCCTGAACTAATCAAATGCCAGTATGCCTGCGACGCCACCGCAAAGCGAAATATAACTTTTGCTGGCGGCGACGGGTGATGTCAAGCGTCGCATCGCCCGTCGCGGGCACTATACGAATGCATCGATGTTATAATAAAATATTTCCAATATTAAATGTTTACACAATCTTCAGTGCATTTCTTCACAAACAATTATTGCAGATATTTATACATAGGGGGGAGAGAGAAGTCGTTTTTGTAATAATTAAACCCATATGTATTTTTAAATACATATTTTTAAAGTCAATTAGTAAACATAGTGAGCCAAGAATTGGGATTTGAGGGGTTGAGCACCTCTGAGGTCAGCGTGTGATAAACAAGTTTGCCCACCCCAAGGCCCCGTTTCCTTAGGCTAAAGTCCCGTTGGAGGCTGCTGCACGTGCGCCTGGCGTTCTGGCAGCGCGTGCACAGCTGACAACCCCGATCTGCGGTCTGCTTGCAGCGATCGGAGGCACGGGGGAGGGGGGGGGGGGCCTAAACAGGGCTTGGAGTAGAGTTGTTTCGATCCATAAATTTCACTAGAATGAATCCTGCAAGCGTGGATATGGGGGGTGGGGGGGTCACTGTTTGTTAGTCAATCACACATGTTTGAATGTATTGACTCCAAAGGCAGATTTTCTCTGCTCCTTTTGTACCCGAGAGACAGACACAGTACCAGGTAAAGGGGTTAAACCATGACACTCCGGCCCTCACCTCCTCGCTTACCGGATCACTTAATTCCCCACTCACTTCACCATATAAAAGCATTAAAACAGGGATTATACACAGAGTTTTACTGTAGTTGCCAAAAATCCAGTCTCTGATTGTCTCCCTGGCGCACCATGTGATGCATCGCCGCAGGGGAACACAATTCACTTATATCCCCTGCTGGCTGACGCCACCTAGGGAGGCGGTAAGGGGCTGGTGAGAGGCGCGTGCGCCGCCAGCTGCAGCGGGGACCTAGCCTTATATTGGTCTCTGGGAAGGATGGTGTGAGAGAACGGTAAAGAGAACACTTGATTGGCAAACACGCCCTCATTCCGACGTCCCCCCCAAGAAATGCTGTAACCTTTCCAGTGCCCTTCTGATGTACAAAAGTATGTGGTGGCAAAATGCTCATCAGGAAGAACCTCAACCGTGGGGGAGGGGGCGACAGACACGTGATCGCACCAGGCAATGCCAGGAGGTCTCTGGCACTTTGATGAATAACTTTTTCCGCATCGGCACCAAAGAAACAAATGCAGCCAAAAGCATTTATTTTTGCATTGTTAGGTTGTTTTCAAATAAATTTTAAAAAAAATATATAAAGATTTGGATAGTCTAGAGTGACCACTTCAGACTTCACCTGTAACAACTCACCTGGGGAGTGCAGACTGATTACTTTTAATCTGTAGAATATGGCCACCCGTTTGCCAATTTCCACATACACAAATGTAGTTGGGACAGAAGGGGTAATACACCCCTTTATTAAAAAAAAAAAAAAAAAGAGCGATGTTTTTTATAAGGTTTGAAACTGGGGGTTCCCAGAGCTGAAAAAAAGCGCATGAAACAAATTCTTCCCACAAAAAAATAAAAACCAACTCCTGATAAGAGTAAAATTAAACCAGAAACTTTGCATTTTGCACTTAGTCAGATGAATAGTTTATTATACCATCAACTCATGAAATGTACTAATTGCTTTGAAAACCAAGTTATTGTGCCTCTGTCAGTTTATAAAGATACATTGTTATTTATATAGTGTGCTTATATTATTTGCAATTTTTATTTTATTTTACGGACCATCACCGGGTCCCAACAAATGGAAAATCAAGGAGACGAAAATCTGGTTTGGGAATCCACATGCAAGTCAGTCAGTGGCAGCAATATACGTGCCATTGTTCCTCAGAGCATGCAAGGTTAAATCCACATCTCGCTCAATCATTAATTTAAAGCAGCAATACCTTTTTTTTTTTTAAATTACAGGTTTGAAGCAGGGGGTCCCCAGAGCTGAATTATGTTAATTTCAGTACCTGGGCCCCTCTGCTTTCAGGGATACTTACCTGCGTAGGGAGGGGGGGCGGTATCTGTGGTTTAACTGTCCCGGTCACACGATCCAATAAGAAGCTGCACTGATTGAAGTTACAGCTTCCCAATGGCCCGCGGGATATTTAAACACCGCTATTTCCATAGGCACACAGTTCCATGGCTACAGACGCATCAGAAACCTTACGCAGGCAAGCATCTCTGAAAGCAGGAGGTCCACAGAGCTGAAATTCACACATTCAGCTCCGAATACCCCATATTTCCATCCTGTAACAGATCCCTGCTTAGATGCATCTCAACACAAACTTATTGTTTAGCCATATGGCAATTTAGTTTGTCTTACCAATAAAGTCCAACATTTTTATTATACTATTTTGATTACAACCACTGTGCAATTATGTGATGTCATTAGCCATGCAAAGCTCATGATGCGATTCGAGACTGTCACTCACTCCTGCATTGCTCAGGGTCAAATTAAATCCAGTGGAGCTTTAGCTTGTTCATCATACTGTAAACCAAGGGTGCCACGAGCTGCAATATCCCATAAAGGTCTCAAGGATGAAAGGTCCACTTTGGACCCGAAACGTTGCACTACCCACTGTTCCAAAATAAATGGCAACTGCTTAAATACTTTTTTTGTAAGCAGAGCTCAATTGTGTGTTTTGGAGGAATCCTGCTGTTTGTTGTTTATTTATCAAAGACAAAGTGAAGCCCGGGAGAGATGTTTGAGTCACATGTTTTCTCCAATCTACAGCAGCACAGAGATTCATGATGGGATAGGGGCAGAACTGAAATCCACACCCCCCCTACTTCATTATCCAGTTCCAGCTCAGCGCCTTATCTTGTGCATATAGTCTGAGATCCGCCTCTGCTGCTGTTTAGTTTTAGCTGCTCTCCGCAGCGCAGGCCGTTTCTGCTTTCCACCAGATGGCCGGTCTTGGCTCACACTGCTCTTCTGCTGCGTGTCATCCTCATGAGATGTGCTGCCCCTGTGGCCGACTTCATGTATGCTACACAGGAAAAACCAACCGGGGACACGCATGAGTAATGCAGAACCTACCACATCAACCATATAGAGCAGGCGTAGCCAACTCCAGTCCTCAAGAGCTAAATCATTAGGTCAGGTTTTAAGGATATCCCTGCTTCAGCACAGATGGCTCAATCAAAGACTGAGCCTTTGATTGAGCCACCTGTGCTGAAGCAGGAACTGATTGAACCACCTTTGCGGAAGCAGGGATATCCTGAAAAGCGGACCTGTTGGTAGCTCGAGGACTGGAGTTGGCTACTCCTGATGTAGAACTTCTGTAACCCTTTCACTGCTGCCAGGTTTGCCACACCCGTGGCAATAAAACAATTGAAATATCGTAGCTAAAAACACAGCACACTCGCATGTAATTACATTAGACATTTGCCGTTGCGTCTCTCTTGGTTCCGAGCTGATCCGCCCCGTCACCTGTAGCTCTCCAATGAATTGTTAGTAAGGACAATCGCATCGGGGGAAACTACGTCCCACGTTTATTTACTCGACACATTTTCCTCTTTATGGTGTTCCTTCACCAAGGTGCCAAAATCTTCAAATGCCACAATGCTGTGGGCGCGGCCCACACCTCCCTTACCAACAATTCATTGGAGAACTGCAATAAAACAATGAACACTGTGTGTAACGTACACGGCACACAGCCGCACAACTGAAACAACAAAAAGAAATAAGTATAGGTCTGTGACGTCAGCATTACTCTGCCACTGGCACTTTAAGGAGTGGCTGGCACTGTGCCCGCTGGGAATTAATACTGTGACCGCTGATTAAAACCTTTAAGAGTAAAGAGATCTTGGCAAATCGGGAAGATTCGCCTTCCTTTAACAGATCGAGACGCCTGCTTCTTCAGGACTGACCCAGCAAGGACTTGCTTGGTGCTGCTCACCATAGCAGTGAGTGGAGAGTCACTCCTGGCAAAGCCTCTATTATTCTTGCTGGAGTAGTTGGGGAGAGGCAGACGGGACGGTTATTAAAGGTAGCTATAGTTTGACAGGAGCAAGGTTCCAGCTATTTAATATTCGTAAACATGAAAAGGGTTTTACTTTTAAGTACACTGTTAAAACAGGGTTTTCCCCGTGCCATAAATAATTTAAGGCCCCATATCACTCAAAAAGGTCAAATAAAGTAACGCTGCTTATTATTACCATCTGCTTGTTTTGTTTTCATTTAAATGCAGTATGTAACTTTGTATTTTAAAGAAGTAAGTCATATCACCAAGTCTTAGGCCGAGTCCATAGAAGGACAGGCCGCGCTGAGCCGTGCGGACGCCCCGCGCTGAGCCCCTGCATCCTCAATGAGGATGCCTTGAGAGGGGGCTCACACGAGCGTGCGGAGGCGTTGGATTTTTCAGCCGACAGCCAAGCTGTTTTTCAGCGCGCTGTCGGCTGAAAACATCCAATCAGCGCGGAGCAGCATGAACATGTCGGCGCCGTGACGTTGACGTCGGTGCGTCTCGGGCGATTGGCCCAGCGACGTCACTGCCCCGCCTCCCTCAGTCTCCCCCCGTCTCCGATCGCGCCCGCTGGCTCGCCTGCATGGGCATGAAATCGTGCAGATTTCAGCACGCGAGCCTCAGCGTCAGCGCGGCTCCGAACTCCTCACCCCTCTATGGCCCCAGCCTTATACGGCTAACATTTAGATTTAGGGCAGTGTTTGTATGCAGAGATGAGCATATATTTATAGCACTATAGGTATCCAACAAAAAAATAAATTAAAAAGATGCCGCCCCCTCCCCCCCCAGGTTTAAAGGGGGGTTATTTATGGAAGCAGGCATTTCCTTGAGCTGAAATCAACACGGTGCTTCAAACCTGTTAAAAACTGTTTTTCTTTGTGCAGTTATTTGAAATAAATTGCACAAAAGGCTAAAATAATTATTTTTAAAAAGAAAGAATCAGTTCAACAAGATGAGCTTGAGGTTGCACTAAAGCAGGGGCCAACTCCCATCCTCAAGCGACTGGTCTTCAGGATATCCCTGCTTGAGCACATATCAACGACTGGATATCTTGAAAACCTGACCTGTTGGTGGCCCTTGAGGACTGGCGTTGGCTGCCCCCGTGCTAAAGGATTAAAATGACACTTTACCAGAGTTTGCTGAAATGTTGTATGGACAGGGCTCCAATTTGGTCGCTGGCCAGTTTGGGGGCTGGCTGGTGGATCGCTTTGTTCCTTTTCTTCCGCCGTAGCTGGATCAACGCTTCCGCTATGCGTCGGTCCCCTGCGTACTCGCAGATGATCCGGGCTCGCTCGTCGGCGCACTCGTCCCCACTGGTCCGGAACAGAGTCTCTATTTGAAGGAGGCCCACGTCTTTGAAAATGTTCGCGGACGCCGATTTCCGTGCTCGTGGCTCGGGGGCCTGCCACGTAGTGGAGGGTGTGCTGATCACAGAAGCAGGCGTGCCCATGGTACAATCACTATGACCACACTGCAGGAAAAAGATGCAATGGATGAGATAAAACGGACTTAATACTCATTGTCTCCAAACTATTGAAAGAAAAAAATAGTTACATAGTAGAGAGGGTTGAGAAGACATATGTCCATCAAGTTCAACCTATGCTACATTTAGATGACAAATACAGGATAACGTATTTCGATCTAGAGGAAGGCAAACAAAAAAAACAAACCCCCCAGTGAAATATAATACAATATCTTGTAAGGGGAAAAATAAATTCCTTCCCGACTCCAAATAATTTAATGAGGATTTCTTCCCGAATCAACATCCTTCCCATGTTTACTTACTTGGTATACCTTACTTACTGGTTTACTTACCTGTATACCTTTCCTTTCTCCAAAGATGTCCAATTTTTTTCTTTTTTTAAAGATATCTATTGTATCTGCCATCACAGTAGCCATGGGTAATGAATTCCACATTGTAACTGCCCTTACTGTAAAATCTCCTTTCCTACAACCTTAAGGCCTTGCTCAGACAGGGCGCGCTGCGACGTGTGCCCGTCCGTCGCAAATTTGGGTTGTGCGGTGGGATTTTTCAAACTGAAAACTCCACCGATGGCAAAGTGCAGCGGTGTCGCTGCGACATTTTGCCGGCACAACCCGAATTGAAATTTGGGGCTACCGTCGCGTGACGCGAGCTGGTTCAGCCAATAAAGGCGAACCAGCTCCGTGACGTGTTCGTTACACGCCCCCGCCACGATCTGGCTCCTGCAGTTTGAGCACAGATCGCTGGGCTACAGGAGCGCGAACGCAAGTAGGCGTAGCGCCCTGTCGGAGCGAGCCCTAAGGGATGGCCCTCTCTCATTTGTACTGCAATTAAGCATTGATGTATACAGCAGTTTTTCATTTTTACACAGTAAAATTAAGTATCTTCCCCCTTTTGCTGCCAGAGGGGCTCGGAACTCATTGCAAAGCAAAGGGTTCAAATGAAAGATCGCAAAACTATATTTGAAATGTAAGTGTTAATATTTTGTTCACATTAATTTTTCAGTCTGTTTTGAACATGCATCTACATTAACATTTCTATGTTTCATCTATTTTCTTGCCAGTGCCCGGAAATGGCATTATTTCGTTATGATGAGCTTGGTTTCACTTCAGGTTTTTATAGGTGGCACACTTTCTTTAAGCAGATATGCAAGTTTCAATCCAATGTAGCAGATATAATACTCGTCTTTGCTACCTCAAATATGCAGGGGTTGTTTGCATCCGTTCCTCCACTTCTTTTGGAGATCAACGAAAAACCTGATATAGTGATAATGCTGCTGGAATACGCAGTGGGGGTCAGTGGGAGAAGATGAGTATTTTCTGCTACATTTTCTTATTAAAAGCAGATGTCCATGCTGTCGTATTTTTAAAATGTTATTTCTCTCCCCCCTCCCCCCCCCCCCGTTTAATATGTGCCTCAATACAATCCACACAATGATGAGTAATTAGCCAAGTTTCCAATCGATCAAGCTTCAGTTCGGAGGTTCACTAAATGGCCGTCAATGCAGCACATGGGGACCAAAGATGCAAAGTTCTGTGGGAAAGATCATGTGACCAGGCCGTCACTAGATACAATTGGTGCACTGCTAGAGAGAGGGCGGGGCTCAAAAAGAGGCGTGCCAGAGCCTGTTTCAGAAGAGGAAGGGGGTGTGACTTTAATGGTTGCCATAGGAACAAAAAAATGCCTGTTACATTATAATACATGAAAAACGTAATTCAGAGATGTTTAAAAAAATGCTACAAGTATTTTCTCATAGTACAGAATTGATTAAGAAAAAAAAAAAACCATGCAGGATATTGCTTGGTCTGCAGCTTTACGCCAGGCTCTTTTCTGTAAAATACAAGTGTTTCCTTGGATCAGGCCCCCTTTTCCCTACCCAACACCACGATTTAGCGTAATACAGTGTACTCCACTGACAGAGGATAGAGCTGGGATTAAGTAGCTGTTAGTGAGGTCGTGTTCTAAATGACATCAGGCAGATACTCGTGACAAAGGGTAGCTGCCGCAGAAGTGCAGCGGGTACCAACATTGGATGGCACCCACCTGCCAAAAATAAAAAAACAGTAGTACCTTGTATTGATAAGATGCATGTGATCAGAAGTAACAGAACAGGGTCACTAATGGTTCATCTGCAGCAGGGAAAAGGAACGCCTATTTTCCATGGGCCACACATCACAGATCCTCATGTGATGCATCCTGACTGGCAAGCGTCATTTACCAGAATTTGGAGTCCTGCCAGTCCCACATTTCCGTCAACCATCGCTCAGCCCATATGAATCACAGAATTAACATGCCCAAATATATATATATATTTTTTTTTATTATTATTTTTATTATACTGCTACACCCTGATTACACATTTGTTATGGAATTATCCAGTAGTTTTTCCGCTTTGTGGAATTATATTTTGCCCCCACAATGCATTGTGATTGTTAGGTATATAAAGGCTGATTGGGTGATAAGGTGGGAGTGCTGCTTTAAAGAAACAAAGCTCGGGTCACTATTCTTTGTTTTTTACCTGAACTGGAGGGTCCCCTGGAGCTGCCCAATATCTGGGGACTCCTGGTTCCTGTAGTGAGGCTTTGGGCAAAAATATCTGCCCACTGGACAAAAAAATGGCCGCAAAGTCAGGGCTCACTGTGGCTGTCACTAGATAGGGTAGCGCCATTCTCAGATACTTTACATCTCGTATGCACTGACCTCGACCCCTTGCAGATGCACTTACCAGAACACCCTCCTGCTATCTCTGTAAATTCTCCCCACTTAGATTGTAAGCTCCTCAGGGAAGGGACTTCATTTCCTATTGTTACTTTTATTCATATTATTATGTCACCTGTATTACGGCTGTGAAGCGCCAAGTACATGGATGACGCTATATGACTAAAGATATACGTACATAGCAGCAACGTCAGTGATTGAGTGGGGTTTTTATTGGTGACCCTGGAGGCCACATTTGTGGGTTTTTTTTTTTTTTTTTTTTTAAGAGACAACCAATTACAAAGCTAAAAAAAAAAAAAAAACAACTAAAAAAACCATTTTACGGAGAACAGGAGGACCCTGGATGCGCTAAATTCGGTGGACTGAAAATTATATATATATATATTATTTTTATTTTTTCAGGGATTTGCTGCTTTAAATCTGAGAACATATTCAACTGCCCAAACCCAGTAAAATGTTTAACCCAGAAGTGGCCAACTCCAAACCTCAAGGGCCAGGTCGGGTTTTAAGGATATCCCTGCTTCAGCACAGGTGATTCATCTGTGCTGAAGCTGGGATATCCTTAAAACCTGACCTGTTGGTGGCCCTTGACAACTGGATTTGGCTACCCCTGGTTTAGCAAAATGCAGGGCGCTATCGGACATTGCAGCTATGCTCATCTTGTCAAACTCAAACAGGTGAAGGACCTCGCCAACAGTGGAGGGGTGAGCAGGATAAAGAAATGGCTGGCAGGGATGAATCGTGAAGAAGGTGCTAGTGGGAGAATTTGGGTAGGAAATTACTCCTGCTGCAAAACTGCTAATGCACCAAAACCTCCAACGGCTTGAGACCGGCTAAATATAGACCATAAACAAATGCACATGTAGAGCCACCTGTTTCTTTCCCATCTTCCAGTGATAAGAAAAATGATGCGAGATGTCTTAAAACGTGTGTTACATTTCTTACTTTGCAAAATTCTGAGCAACTCACTCTCAGGCCTTGACAACCAATGCAGTGGCACTAGTATCATAAGAATGGGCCATAAACACTGGGTATCCAACCCCCCCCCCTCCTCCGTGAGCTCTGCAGCAGTTACCAGGCTATTCTGCATGTCCTGTAGGCTGCGTCCATAGTCAGCCGTGCTGAGGCGCGCGGAGGCTGAGGGAAAGCGGGTGCTTTCCCTGGCCTTGGTCCGCGCGCCGTCGGGGGGCAAGCCAGTGACGTCACGGAGCTGCGAACCGCTCACGTGACGCTTGAATTTAAAATTTGGCTAAGACTTACGCTTCCGCACGCTTGCGGAAGCGAGCCCCTGCTAAAGCCGCTCTCATTGCGGCTGCAGGGGCTCAGTGCCGAGCCGGAGCGCGCCTCAGCACGGGTCAGCGCTGGACACAGCCGTATACTGTAGCCATCATACAGGAGAACACAGGGGACTGGGACCAAAGCCCAGATCCCTGCATCCTATATAATGTCCTTATAGAACAGTTTGCAAAACCCAGTGTAAGAAAAGCAATACCGTGTGTGTGTAATTTTATTACAATAGATTTATAAACACTTTTTTTGCAAATAGGGTGTGGTATGAAATATTGCAGCCACTGCAGGAGAATAAAAAAAAATCTAATACACTTGCAACCAAATTATAAACATTTTCCATCTATTCATCCAGAACTGGGTATACAAGGTGTGGGGTATTTACATTGTGTATACACAAGGTTATCAAATCACCATGGCATTAACATTGAGCAGGATAGCAGCTATGTGAAATACGAGCTGCACAAACATAGGTTATCAAATCACCATGGCATTAACATTCAGCAGGATAGTAGCGATGTGAAATTTGAGACATATAAATATGTCAAATAATCCGCATTAATTCCAAACCGTAACCCCCTCCACCCCAATGAGTGCGCGAATGGGTTAAGGGAAGGGGGGGGGGGGGTGCCCCGTGCATTAAACTGCAGAGGAATACATTTCTGCAGACATGTAACAGGAATGAATGGGACCCACAAACCTGGTTTAGCCGGGAGATTAATGCGTCTCGCCCATCGTTTCCTCCTACATGGAAGGCGTCCTCGCGGTCACTGCCCAGCTCGGGACCGAGCCCTGCAGCCCGCAATCTCATCTCCTGCACACACTGTATCATGCCCGCAATCTCATCTCCTGCACACAATCCCCTCTCCTGCACACAATCCCCCCTCCTGCACACACTGTATCATGCACACAATCCTATCTCCTGCACACACTGTATCATGCACATAACCCCCTTTCCTGCACACATTGTATGATGCACACAATCTCTCCTCTCCTGCACTACACCAGTCTCCGCCTCTGCCGGCTTGCAGACGCGCCCGGGTCACAGTTCGATGAAGAGAACGTGAGGACAAGGACGGACCAATCCGCGAGGGCGAGGGGCGTGTCCCTGGGCGAAGCAGTGCCGCGGCGGGACACGTGGCGGGATGAGTTCATGCTATTGACGTCAATGGGCACAGTGTAGCTAAGCGTAAGCGGGCACCAGCCTGGATCCCTGCGCCTGAGGGAGCGGCCGCGTGCGTAGGTGATAGACATAAAGCGGTTTATAGCCTCCCCCGTCCAATCCTCCCCCCCGCACTGTTCGAGCTGCCTGCATTCCCTCCCCCTTGCACACTCCTCCCCAGTGCAATTATCGCCCCTTGCATCCCTCCACCCCAGTGCACTCCTACCCCCCCCCAGTGCACACCTACCCCCCCAGTGCACTCCTACCCCCCCAGTGCACTCCTTCTACCACCCCAGTGCACTCCTACCTCCCCCAGTGCACTCCTACCCCCCCCAGTGCACTCCTACCCCCCCAATTCACTCCTACCCCCCCAGTGCACTCCTTCCCCCACCCAGTGCACTCCTACCCCCCCCAGTGCACTCCTACCCCCCAGTGCTCTCCTTCTACCCCCCCCAGTGCTCTCCTTCTACCCCCCCCAGTGCACTCCTACCCCCCCGTGCACCACTCCTACCCCCCCTGTGCACCACTCCTACCCCCCGTGCACCACTCCTACCCCCCAGTGCACCACTCCTACCCCCCCTGTGCACCCCTTCTACCCCCCCAGTGCACCCCTTCCATCCCCGCAGTGCACCCCTTCTACCCCCCCAGTGCACCCCTTCTACCCCCCCCAGTGCACCCCTTCTACCCCCCCCAGTGCACCCCTTCTACCCCCCCCAGTTCACTCCTACCCCCTCCCGAGTGCACTCCTACCCCCTCCCGAGTGCACTCCTTCTACCCCCTCCCGAGTGCACTTCTTCTACCCCCTCCTGAGTGCACTCCTACCCCCTCCTGAGTGCACTCCTACCCCCTCCCGAGTGCACTCCTACCCCCTCCCGAGTGCACTCCTACCCCCTCCCGAGTGCACTCCTTCTACCCCCTCCCGAGTGCACTCCTACCCCCTCCCGAGTGCACTCCTACCCCCCCCAGTGCACTCCTACCCCCTCCAGTGCACTCCTACCCCCTCCCAAGTGCACTCCTACCCCCTCCCGAGTGCACTCCTTCTACCCCCTCCCGAGTGCACTCCTTCTACCCCCTCCCGAGTGCACTCCTTCTACCCCCTCCCGAGTGCACTCCTACCCCCTCCTGAGTGCACTCCTTCTACCCCCTCCCGAGTGCACTCCTACCCCCTCCCGAGAGCACTCCTTCTACCCCCTCCCGAGTGCACTCCTACCCCCTCCCGAGTGCACTCCTACCCCCCCAGTGCACTCCTTCTACCCCCCCAGTGCACTCCTTCTACCCCCCCAGTGCACTCCTTCTACCCCCCCAGTGCACTCCTACCCCCCCAGTGCACTCCTACCCCCCAGTGCACTCCTACCCCCCCAGTGCACTCCTACCCCCCCAGTGCACTCCTACCCCCCCAGTGCACTCCTCCCCCCCCAGTGCACCCCTTCTACCCCCCAGTGCACCCCTTCTACCCCCCCAGTGCACCCCTTCTGCACCCCTTCTACGCCCCCCCTGCACCCCTTCTACGCCCCCCCGTGCACCCCTTCTACGTCCCCCCGTGCACCCCTTCTACGTCCCCCCGTGCACCCCTTCTACGTCCCCCCGTGCACCCCTTCTACGTCCCCCCGTGCACCCCTTCTACGTCCCCCCGTGCACCCCTTCTACGCCCCCCGTGCACCCCTTCTACGCCCCCCGTGCACCCCTTCTACGCCCCCCCGTGCACCCCTTCTACGCCCCCCCGTGCACCCCTTCTACGCCCCCGTGCACCCCTTCTACGCCCCCCGTGCACCCCTTCTACCCCCCTCGTGCACCCCTTCTACGCCCACTCGTGCACCCCTTCTACCCCCCGTGTACCCCTTCTACCCCTCAGTGCACCCCTTCTACCCCCCCAGTGCACCCCTTCTACCCCCAGTGCACCCCTTCTACCCCCCAGTGCACCCCTTCTACCCCCCAGTGCACCCCTTCTACCCCCCAGTGCACCCCTTTTACTCCCCACTGCACCCCTTCTACCCCCCACAGTGCACTCCTACCCCCCCACAATGCACTCCTTCTACCCCCCCACAGTGTCTGTCTCTTTTCTCCCCCTTCATGTCTCTCTTCTCCCCCTCATGTCTCTCTTCTCCCCCTCATGTGTTTCTCTCTTCTCCCCCTCATGTCTATCCTTCGCTTTTTCTTCCCTTCACATCTCTCTCTCTTTTCTCCCCCTCATGTGTCTCTCTTCTCTCCCTCATATCTCTCTTCTCCCCTTCATGTCTCTGTCACAGGACTCCAGGAGCAAGATAGAACCTTGATGGCCAGAACAGCAGGGAAGGCAAGGATCGCCAGGATCATGGCTGAGGTCGGCAACAGGAAAGGATCATCGGGGTCCCGGGCTGAGGTCGGTGGCAGGCAAGAATCATCGGGGTCATGGGCAGGGTTCAGTGACAGGCGGCAAGCAGGATTGTCGGGGTCCAGGCAGGGGTCGGCAGTAGGAAGGCACAGACAGATATGGGGCACAAGGAGTCTGGACACAAAGCAAAGGCAAAGAGGTGCAGGAAACTATAAGGTAGGCAGAGACAGAAGACAGGAGCACCCAAGAGGAGACAAACAGAGGAAAACCCAGAGCAGGCAGAAACAGCAGCACAACCGGTGGACAGACAAGGAACAGAAAGGGAGAACTCAAACTGTCAGGATATTCCTGGCAGTCTCCCTTTCTTGACAGTTTGAGTTCTCCCTTTCTGTTCCTTGTCTGTCCACCGGGTGTGCTGCTGTTTCTGCCTGCTCTGGGTTTTCCTCTTTTTGTCTCCTCTTGGGTGCTCCTGTCTTCTGTCAATGCCTGCCTTATAGTTTCCTGTTTCCTGCACCTCTTTGCCTTTGCTTTGTTTGTGTCCAGACTCCTTCTGCCCCTGATCTGGTTCTGGTAACATTATTAAAGGCCATTGCTATTGAACTAGCTTGCCCCCGTCTGTTTCCTGGTCCCAGTGCTCCCCTGCCCTGTTCCTGCCTTCCTGCTGCCGACCCCTGCCTGGACCCCGACGATCCTGCTTGCCACCGAACCCTGCCCGTGACCACGATAATCCTTGCCTTCCCTGCTGTTACGGTCGTCAAGGTCCTATCTTGCTCCTGGAGTCCCGTGACAGAGACGTGAAGGGGAGAAAAGAGAAGGATAGAGACATGAGGGGGGAAAAAAGAGAGACACGAGGGGGAGAAAGAGAGACACAAGGGGAAATCTCTGTATTATCAAACTTTGGTTACTCATTTGACATCACTATTTCTTGCACATTGAATCCTGGTAAAGGATTTATCAGAGAAATGTGTGATCGGGGTTAAAAGCAATTTCTAGGGGGCATTGACTTACTGGCTTTCAGAGACATCTGCAATAGACAACTTCCCCCCCCCCCCCCCCCCAGTGTTGGCGACCTTGCGAGACCCCCCACCTCTCTCCCCCCATACCCCTCTCTCCTCCCACACTCAATAACCTCCCCTTCCCAAATACACACTAAGCCCCCCCCCCCCCCAATACACACAATAACCACCCCATCTCCCAATACACATACTAACCCCCCAATACACATGATACATAAAGCTTGGCCCCCTGCAGACACACTTACCAGAACTCCCTCCTACTGTCTCTGTACGTTCTCCCTACCTACCACTTAGACTGTAAGCTCCTAGGAGCAGGGACACCTCTTCCTTAATGTTACTTTTATGTCTGAAACACTTATTCCCATGATCTGTTATTTATATTATCTGTTATTTATTTGATTACCACGTGTATTACTACTGTGACACGCTATGTACATTAATGGCGCTATATAAATAAAGACATACAATACCATATTAACCCCCAATACGCATAACAATCCCCTCCCCCAATACACATAAGCTACCTCACCCAATAACTAACACACACCAGTCACTTATTGTAGAAACCTGTTGCTTGACACATATGCCTAAACTTTTCTGTTCTCTACTGCCTCATTCTATTACTACACCCATTACTACAATAAAGGAATGCTTATTATTTTGCCAATAGCTTCTTCTTTGAAAACCCCATTACTAATTGGGAGGTGTACTGTTAACTGTAAAATCTATTTGTATTAAAATAAAAATCTATCACCTTTGCCACACAGTAGTCCTGTTTCTAACTATAGCTTTTTTATATATTCGTAAACATTACTGAAGGCTTTTTGCAGAGGGCGAGCAGAAAAAGAAGGGGGTGTGGTAAGGGGGTATCCCCAGAGAAAATGCACAGACACCTGCAAAACCCTGCAAATAACAGCTGTTCAATATTTTATATTGCAAAATTCTCCTTATTAACTCAATTCCTCAGAGTGAAATGATGCAAGAATGTGCCCGAGTTACTGGTGTAGTGTGTCTGAAAACCTACAACAGATCTTAATGTGTCTTACATTATATGTCTTGGAAAGGTGTTTCACTGCTTTGTGCACTGTACATCAGGGGTGCGCAAATCCAGTCCTCAAAGGGCCACTAACAAGTCAGGTTTTAAGGATATCCCTGCTTCAGCTCAGGTGGCTCAATCAGTGGCCCAGTCTTTGACTGAGCCACCTGTGCTGAAGCAGGGATATCCTTACAACGTGACCTGTTGGTGGCCCTTGAGGACTGGAGTTGCCCACCCCTGCTCTATATAATAAGACAACTAGATAAAGGAAGCACACCCAATTGTAAATAATCCGATACAATACTACCAACACCTGAAAATAAGTGTCTTACTATGTGAATCCTGGTGGGGCTCACTGGAAGCTACTTCTACTGTAATATACAAGAGCAACCTTCAAAACAGACAGGGGAAATATTCACAAATGGGGCGCATGGTACCAGATGAAATCAATTTGTTTTTATTATTACATACAAAAGAATGACGCATTAAAAACAATGAAAAAAAGTTCTGTGGAAGACTTATAAATCATAGTGGTCGCAAGTTATGTAATATATATTTCTCTAACGGGGGAACTTGTAGGTGTGTCCAAATCAGAACCACCTCCAATATCCTATTATACACAGGTACACCGCTTATAGGAACATTCCAAGCCGGTTTCCCCCTTTATTTTGTTAATACAGGATTAAAGCAGTGGTTCTCCGGAGCTGACCCCCTGTAATTTCCGCTGGGAGGGCTGGGAAGAGGGTGCATGGCTAGTTGGGCTACTGTTTTTATATAGGGGCAGTTTGGGAGGAAAAAAGTCGGTTGGGTGTAAGTAACGTTTGTTCTCAGAAGATGGGGGAGCGCAGATATCGCTGGTGTATATGAAAAAAATAGCAAAACACAACATAGTGCAAATAAAGTCTTTAAACCAAAAACGAGTGTGCTTGAAGAAGTTCTCTCAGAGGGAAACTCACATGGTCTTAGAAATAAACAGACATCTCCAAAACTGTGGCAATTCCTAGACTCGGTGTGAATGAATGCGGTTCCCAGGCTTGTATCTGGTACAGGTACAGCGTGGTATCACTCAGATAATAACATCAGTGGTGGTGTGGGCATAGGTAGAAAAGAAGCCAACAATAGTGTAATTCTATTACAAAATAACAATCTTTATGGACAAGTAAAAAAGAACACTTACATAGTGTCATAAGATTTAAGACACATAAAATAGTGACGTATAACCAGCGCCGGTACTCCCCACTACCTGCGTCTCAGACTGGTGCATCACTTACGGTCTCTGACGCGCACTGGATCCCGAATGCTCCTGGATGGAGGAGGGTCTTGGCTGTAGGCTCTGCTCGTGTGGGGGCAGATAGGAGTCCTCTGGAAATGCCATGGAAAAGACTACGCGTTTCGCTTGCGTAAAGCTTCGTCAGGAGTCAAACAACTAATGGGCTTAGCGAACTACTTATAGATGCAGCGGCTGTTTTTTGAACAAATCACGGAGCTGTTTCCGTGTGCTCTGCTGTATTCCACGCGGCATTAACGCGGCCAATCACACCAGGCACACGTGTTTATCGCGGTTGTTTTGTTTGAATTTCATGGATTCTGTTTCTTTGTGTGCAATGAAATGAATGACTTGTAATGTGTACAGTACTGTGCTACTGTGTCAATTTCAGGTGTTTAAAAACCAGAACACTAAAATGCCATTTTCTGCACTCGCGTCTAAAGGTGGTACAGTTGGAAGAAACCACGCGCCATGACATGGGTATTCCGAGGTATACAACATGTGAAGTGTTCAAATAATGGCCGCTGCATCTATATACCCTCCATATTAACCTAATTGGCCAATCAACCAACACACAAGGATTGTGTATACGCATATGTTAATAGATAAGGGCACATCCCAAATAACAAACCAAGATGCAAGAAATGACATGACACGCAAGCTTTGAGCTGCATCTTACTCACTTTTTGCTTATTGTACATTTCACATATTTGGCACATTGATTGTATATTCTTGTCACTATTAGTGCACTTATATTATTGTCACTATTTTGTCCCTATTAAATTCCCTCAAGCACAAATTAAGTGCTCATTATCACTTCTAGCGCCCACCCTTTTTTCTCTGTTGCAGAAGTAATGTACCTGCATTTTGGTTGCTTGTTGGGGCTTTTGCTTTGAGAAGGAAGGTGATGTAGAGTGGTTGAAGTAATTTGTGTACACTGCAGTGATAGATTATTACGTTAAGAGGTTGTTATGAACTTGGAACATGAATGGGGTTGGTGGGCAGTCCTGGCAGCAGGTGAGATACTGGAAGGGGAGCAATGGCTCGGTGCGGTCACGTGGTGGTGATGACATTAACTGGGGTGGTGGCAGTGGGGGAACATGCCCACTGGGCTGCTGGCTGGCATAGGTTGGTTTATATATGTAGGCTGCCAGGCCCATTGTTTTAATATTTGTATAATGTTGTCAATAAACTTTGTGGCCAGTTTAACACCCCCAAAAAGATTGTGGAGTGTTTTATTGGGGTGACGAGTATGGTGGTTGGGGGGTTGGTCACAAACGGGACATTCACATTTTTAACAGGGTCAGGCTTCCCACACTCGATCATATCTCAGATGCAATGTACCGAATACTCTTGCCCACTGAAAAAGGGACAGCTTATCATACAAAAATCTTTCCATTTTGAAGTTTTTGCAAGTAACAACCAAACTGCAGCAGGTGTTTTTATTTGTATTTGTTTTAGTGCAACAGAGAGACTAAAAAGACTTGGTAAACGTAAACTTCCTGACGCTCGCTCATGCTGCACTTGAGCTCACTGTGCTAGCATAATCAGTTTTGGTTGCCCAAGAGACTATGCACGTCCTGTAATAATAAACAAGCACAGAGAGCATCTGGTTTTTATGCCGGTTGGATTAACAAATACAGATGGCTACAGTATAAATACAACATTCACACATTTTGCAAAATGAAAACCACAAACAGATGCCCACGTAGGGAACAGTTCGGGAAATGACTGGATTCAACACATTTAGAGAAGATGCTATTAAGAGTCAAAACATTTCTGTTTGTGCTGGTGCACACACGTGGTGTGAAGAAGACAGCATAGGACAGGACAATTACACCAGCGGTGCGCAAGCGTGGGAGGTATTTCTAGGGGGGGCGCGGACGGTTACAGAGGCCCCGCGCACTTCCCCGCGGCATTTCATTTAAATGCCGGGGGAAGCGTGAGGCCTCTGTAACCCACTTACCTGGTCTCTGCCTGGTCTTCGGCGACGCGTGGTAACACGCGTCAAATGATGCAGCGGGGTCACGTGACGTCCCATGACCCGCGACATCATTTGACGCCGTGTCTTAGGAGAGGGGGGCTTGAAAGCTGTGGCTCCCGGCTGGTGGGTCGCAGCTCGAGAAGTTTGCGCACCCCTGAATTACACAACAGTTAGCTGTGTAATTCCACGTGAGTTTGTCCTCGCTTGTAAAAAAAAAAATAAAAAATGAATAATTATGAAAATGTGCCTGTCACGTACAGCACACCTGTGAGCACGTGACCTGCTTATGGGACAAGGGTTAATGCACAGCTTGCAAGCTGGCCCACTTTTCACCTTTGCAAAGGTCCCTCAAATTAACAATATCTCCACTCAATCTGTCATGGGCAGCACACTTGTGAGCACGTACCTTAGATATGCAACCAGGGTTAATACACACGGCTACTGTAGCCAACTCACCTTTCTTCTCTGCAAGGTACTTTCAAAGAGTTAATATTATCCCATACTCAATTGCAATTAGATCTATCCACTGCCACAACCCAAGAAATATGCAAAATATGTCATTAATATATATCAGCCAGGGACTCAGGTCCCTGTTTATTATAGAAAAAACTATGCACTTAACACACAAAAATCTGTTGTAGCAAAATGTGTCCGAAAATGTAAATACTCTTTACAAAGTGTGCAACAGTTTATTTAGAGACCCAAAGCATTACGTATTTAAGAATTGTTTAATATATATTCAAATACGGTGCTTACATTACACAAAAAAAGATTACAAGAACATACAGTTACAATAAAGGAAGAAGAGTTTATTAAAATAACAGCATAAAACATAAAACAGAAATCCCTTTACAGTACGTTAACATGTCATGGGTTTTCCCCCAAAGAGGTCAGTAGCATAGAAAGATAAACATTCAAGTATTTGATCCCAAAACGCACCTTTGTTGAATTCTGATTTCATAACTCCAGGACAAGCCCTAGATACACCATTATTTTCCCGTGGAAAACCACATAAGCCCACCCTGTCGTAAATCAGCTGCTAGGCTGATGGTTTAACGACTTAGAAAAAACCCTGCTCTAAAAAAAGCATTTAAAAGCTTGACTCAATATATAAACACTCATAATTTCCTTTCCCCAATACTTAATTCAGATGCCATCTTCACTGCTGTCCGTGCTTTCCACACGCACACCTGCACCTAAAATTTGACAGTCTAAATTAAAATCTATTTTCGCAGGAGAGACAGTTTTCTGTCCTGGTACTGTACCACTTACCCATATAGTGTGTGGTTTGATTTGATTTGTCTTATTGCCACAATGCTGCATATGTACCTGTTATTATGCAGAATTGATGATGTTACATGATATTCTCATTTGTAATAAAGTCCTCCAACTAAGCAGTGGCCTGTGTGTCACCCCTCTCTGGGATGCACAAGGGGTATCTCAGTCATATTAGTTTCCTTTGAGGCTGACAGACCAGGGGTCTGACAATCATCCCCAGATACTGTATATATTGTGATGTCTACACCACGTTGCAGCATCTTTTAGTCTTAAATTAAGACCAAAAACATGGTATTTCTCTATATGGGGTTTATTTACAGGGATTAAATCATACACCAACAGGCCCACCGTCCCTTTAAAACAAAACAAAAATAACACCTATTCCCTTTAGGGAAAACTAACTACACCGTAGCTTTAGCCTTTACTAACTAGATGGCCAGCTAAGATGGTTCCCACCTCAAAATAGGTACTATTATGTTTAATATACACAGTCTCTGTACACAGCAATAAAGGGTTTTGCTTATCTGTTAGTCCAGGCTTTGGAGCAGACATTCCCACTTCAGCACGGTCTCGCGTCCTTCCTTCCTAGGGGAGGTCGGCCCCTTGAGAGCTCAGAGAATCTCTCCTCTGTTAAGGATAGTCCAATGTTAAGGATAGGACATCCCCGCTTCAGCACGGTCTCTCGTCCTTCCTTCTTCCTGGGATTAACAAACCAGGCAGTCCCAGCAGGCTCTGTGACCATAGTCCAGTGGACCTAGGGGCTGTGCCAGCTTCAACAGCTTGGGAGAACTCTTCTCTGTCCTGTTCTCTCTCAGCAGTCAGTCTCTCAGCATGGCAGCTCTCTGTATCTGCCTTAAACACTTCCTTGTTCACTCAGAAGTCCAGCCTGATTAATTAGTTTGCAGCTGCAGCTGTTTTCTCTAGGGAAGAGTAACTCTCTGTAGACTGGAAAGCACACTTACTGCACTGTTTCCTGTTCCAGCACCTAGAGGACAGTGATGATATCACAATAACAATATATATATATATATATATATATATATATATATATATATATATATATATATATATATTATGACAAACGGCTTACTCCGGGGCTCCGCCGTCTGTCCGGGACTGTTAGAACACAGTCTTTTAGGGTACGTTAAATGATGAGACGTCACGTACTGTTCCTTTAAACAGGCTAGGCCTGGTTTATTCAGTCCCAGGCACTGAGACTGCCACAGTGCAAACAGAAAACAAAGCCAAACATAAAGCTGCTCATCTGAGCGATAACTTAACTTAGATATCCCTGACTCAGAGTTGGAAGTGGCTTGTCCTCTACCACCAACAAAATAAGTACCTTTGCAGTCTTAGGGGTCTATGCAGAGAGCAGCGCTGTAAATAATTGGCGAGGGTAATAAAATGTACCTGTAATGGCGAGTTTTTTTCTCTATATGCAGAAAGGTGCGAAATCTGCAATATATATCATGAATGCGTGTGGCGAGTTTAAAACGGAGAGATGTGCGCCGCTGAAATGTGTTAGAAAAAAATCGCGTTTTTTTTTTTTCCCCTATGGCCGCCGAGCTCCAGCTTCTTGCCAACTTTTGTTGGCGGAGCTAATTGTTGAATATCGCGCCATTTTATTGGCGCGAACAGCCGCTAGATGGCGATCGTGCCTTTCTGAATACAGACGTTTTTAAAACTGGCGAGATTTAGGTTCTCGCCACCCGCGCGGCGAGATTTACAAATAAAAATGGCGCTTTTTTCTCAACTCGCCAAAACCTGACTTTCTAAAGGCATATTTCGCCAAAACATGCCGCTATTTCCGATACCGCTGCTCTCTGCATAGGCCCCTTAGACAAACGAACAGAATGATTGAACCTGTTTGGGGAAGAGGCTTCCCCCTCTGTAGTTCAGCAGCCTTCCAGCCTCCAGGCTCTTGGGGAGAGGGGGAGAGGAAACAGGAAACAGGTCTTATATACCTGATCTCTAATCAGCATGACAGGTGACAGAAAACAGGCAGCAGACAAACTGTGGAATGGAGTGCATGTACCACGAGGCTGCCCTGTTCAGCCTAGACAGGACAGAAACTGTTCAGTATCCTGGGAGCCCTGTATATGGAATTTATTACCATCCCCTGGTTTCTGTCACAATATATACAGTATATCAAAAAAAAGATCACTTGTGAGCACATTCACATGTCTTAGATAAGTTCTGCAACCCTGAATTTCACCATTATCACCTAGCTTACAGTGCTTCCACTGCGGCAAGGGATTCTGGGAAATGAAATGCAAATGAGCACACCATGTCCCCTTTTGCCTGAAATCCATTTTACATGGAACCCTTATACGCTAATGCTCGCCGTTCACACAGCTTTAAGCACAGCATAGGATTAGCAAAGCCAGTGAAACTACTCACAGACAGCTGTTTCGACCTTTTGGGTCTCATCAGTGTGAGGCTGGTTGCACTGGCTCTGCAATTTTAAAGCTGGGTAGGTTTACCATACTTTATATAAATTATGGTGGGTGAAAAAGGAGAAAAAAGCTGATGAAGTCAGCTGATGCTGACGAAACGCGTATGTCACTGCGTCATTACGCAATCTGGAGACGCAACTGAGTTTGTGTTGGATTTCAGAAACAGAAGTAGGGAGGAAATCTGAGCAAAGAGCAAATAACAACAAACAAACTGTATTTTTACAATTGCATTGTTAATCTATACATTTATTAAAGTAACTTAATAGAATGCAAATATAATGAAACTTGTGTAAGCAAATGTTCTCTCTCTCTGCCGGTGCAATGTACTCCAAGATAGCATCACAAGCAGGGAGAAGTTGATGTCTCATGGGGGGAAGTCGAAGGAAATGTGTTCATTTTCAGCCCTGTAGAATGGAATCCTGGGTGCAGATAAACCACCAGACACCTGAATATAGCACTTGTATGAGTGGGCAGTGTAGCAGTACTGTTATGTACGGCTACTTTTTTTACAACGCTATTCTAGTAAAAGTATTCTGCAGACATTACATATTGTTTTTCAGTACACCAAAGGTGACTCTCATGTATTTTCTGCTGACATCAGAGCAAGAATTACAATCAGTGAAGAGTAAATAAAAATTCCACTTATGTGCATGTCTCAGACAAGTCTGTAACCCTGTCTTTCTCCAGTATCGCTTAGCAAACAATGCTTCCACTGCAGCCAGGGATTCTGGGTAATGACATGCAAATGAGAACTCACAGTGTGCCACTTTTTACTTCTTGTCCATTTTAACATGGACCCCTATAAGCTTATCCCTGCCGTATTACACAACTTTTCAGCACAGCCTGGGTTAAAGAAGTGCATAGCCAGTAAATCTACAGAATCAGAGAACACAACCCAGAAGTAGTGCTGGTTGGTTCCCTCGTGTGGATTACTTTGGTAGTACTATCAAATATAGTAGTGGGCAACAAGTATACTTCAAGGGCCATACATTGCCTCTCTCCCCCTAGTGCTGTTTAATGTCCGTGCGCTGATAAATACTGCCCTGCTCCTCTAGTAAATAGCACAGGAGAGGAGTGGGGCAGTGTTTATCATTAATCAGCTGAGGGAGCAGGAAGAAGAAACAGTCTATGGCAACAATGTCCCTGCTCCCTCTGCCCTGGGCAGATCAGGCTGCTGCGGCAGGCAGATGTTGGGGGCCGCAGGTGAAGCCCCCCGTGGGCTGCAGTTGACCCATCAATGCTTTAGAGCTTTCACCTGCTGCATTGCGCATCTTGTATGTATGTAGGTATACACAAGATAGCAGCGAGCGCACATGGAAAAGAAGGATAATATTGATGAGGAAAATGTGTTTGATGTCTAATAGTGATACATCATCAAACAAGTTAAGGTGTTAAGATAGGGCGTTAGAAATATTCATATAAATAAACACTCACACGGCCGAATGTGAGCGACAGTCACATCTTTTGCAGAGTATAGATGTCTCGGATATCGTCACTGCTATACTCACGACTCCCAAACGTCAAATCTTCCTCCTGGGGTACTTGGGTCAGTGTGGATGCTCCTGTAGACCGTGTCAGCGAATCTTCTAGGGTATCCTCACTGCAAATCTCCTCCGATGGTACCTGCTCTGAGAAGGAAGCAGCTCAGTGTGCTCTGTCCTCCAACCAGTCCCCTGCGGCCCCCTGTATGTAGGTATGTATTTATATACACAGTGTACAACAGAGACAATATAATACAGGGGGGAAAATCGGAACACATTAGTTCCCCAATCAGTGCTCCGAGTGCACAAACTATAAGTCCATGATGATATGCATTTATAATTAGACCATATATTCATCAATAATAAGTATGTAGAAGATAGGCAATGATTATAAATCAAAGCAAGTCACATATGCTACGATGTTGAGGAGAGGTAGCACATTGATGGCACCCAGAAGGTATATCTGTGGACCCCGTGAAAACGGAGTACACAGACCCCCTCGTAGACCAAGGATATCTCTCGATTGGAGCTAGACTAATAAAAAATGAGAAAGTACACATGGAGTTCTTTTTTAATGTTTTTTTTTACCTCCCTTCACCTAAATGTATGTCTTTATTTATATAGCGCCATTAATGTACATAGCGCTTCACAGCAGTAATACACGTGACAATCATATAAATAAATAACAGAACATGGGAATAAGTGCTTCAGATATAAAAATGAACTTTTAGGAAGAGGAGTCCTTGCTCTGAAGAGCTTACAATCTAATTGGTAGGTAGGAAGAACGTACAGAGACAGTAGGAGGGCTTTCTGGTAAGTGCGTCTACAAGGGGCCAAGCTTTATGTATCAGGTGTATAGTATTAGCCACGGGGCTACTCATATGCTTCGTAAAGAAGGTGTGTTTTAAGGTGGGTCTTAAAGGTGGATAGAGGTGCTAGTTGGGTAGTGAGGGAAAGGGCATTCCAGAGGTGTGGGGCAGTTAGTGAGAAGGGTTTAAGGTGTGAGAGTGTTTTAGATACAAAGTGGGGTAAATGTGTCTGGTTTGAAACCATTAGTACCTTAAAAACCTGTATCCCCCATGTGGGATTACCATGGCCTTGTAGGGGTTAATGGTGCGGACCCACCTAGAAAGTGATACATTCCAGATTGCATAGGATTGGGGGTCAAGAGATGCTAAGCCCCGCCCTGTGTTGCCTGGAGACAAGGACATCACCGGGGGAATATATAGTAAGGAGAAGGTTCCAGAGGTTAAGTTCCTGGGGGATAAGAGGAGAGAAGTGTAGACAGACGTTCACAGAGGTACACAATTGGAGACTTTATAAGGTGAAATTATAATAGGCTTTATTGTGCCTTTTCCTTTTCATCAGGAAATCATCCAAACACAGGGGGGAAACAAAGCTTCTATTCACTTGGGAGTATTTCTAGTGAAATCCTATGCAATTAATTCACATCTCCCTTAGTCAAGCATGTCTCGCAGCCCCAAAACATATAGCATGAAATAAGCAGATATAAGCAGTCTCTTAATAATGAAAGTCTTATCTGTTTCTTGCTGTAGAGTAAGCTTCTCTGCTCTCCTGGAACCACACCCGTGCGTGCACAGAAAATATCTGCATCCAGGTTTAGAAGTCTTATTTGGTGTCTTGCAATCAGCTATGCTGTGCAGAGCTCAAGACCGGTCAGCTCCAGAGATGTGTGTTCTCTTGGTCAGTCTCTCCTGGGAGTCTCAAGAACACTGCTCTGTCTCTCCAAAGGTCAGCTCTCATTCAGAGCTAAGGAGTCACTTCCTGTCTCAACAGACAGGCTTTTGTAAGCAATTTAGATCAGGCAGGTGGTGTTTATTAATTGACTACCAGCAGTTAACCACCACACTGCTAGATTAAAGGCACATTACTTGAACAGGGATTACTCCCCTGTTACAAGAAGCCTCTGTGTAAATAGTTAAGAAGTATATAACTGAGTGTGTAGTATAGACCAGTCCCCGTTTATTATGTACTAGATAGGGACAGTGCCCCTTCAGATAGGGTCCCAAGATATGGCCAAAGTGAATCTAGCAGTTCACAGAAGAGGAGGCAGGCACGCCACAGAGGTCCCCATGGGGAGGGGCCCGGGTGCCATAGGATCAGCTCTACAGGCAAATCCTCACATGTCTCAATCCCAGTCTGTCTAGAAGTGGCAATTCAGAGACAGAAATGGGGTGTATATCTCCAATCTATAGTGAGTCGGCAAACGCCCAAGAAGGGGTCCATAGTGACAAAACGTAACGAGTCCATTAAGAGAAGTCAGCCAAGTGTTTTCACTTCCCCAGTGTGTTAAGAGCGGGCACATGGGGATGCGACTTGTTAAGTGTACAGGCAGGAGACTGCAATGGATGACATCCATGTTAATGTGTACTCTGTATGTATGAGAAGAGCCCTAGTAACCCAAGGCAGAAATAGTGTTGTTTGTACCACAAAAGTTCCTGGCGCCCATCATTTGCATCTTTGCTACCCAGCCGCATGAATCCAGCACTCTGAATAAGGTCACGCCTTCTGAGTGGCCAATAATAGAGACACCGATGTAAACTCCCTAGGAACCGGCCAGGGAGGGTTACAGACAGATAAAGATTAAAGGGGCAGTTCCCTCGCATGATTCTAATAATTACGTATAATATTTTTACACCATACTGTACAGTAGGATGTCTGTTTTCACTTTCACTAGTTTTTACCTACTTACTACATTTTTAAACAGTCTATTTTTTTCTCCTAACAATGAGCCCAAAACCTACACTAGTATGGCGGCCGCTCCCCTCTCCCACTAGTAGACACCAAAGAACTTTATCTGAGAAGATGAAAATAAGATAACACCATTATTTTTCTGATAAGATCTGTTGATGTTTGCATGAAAGCTCTGTGCTGCCAGGAAAGCGCAGAAAGCGAGAATAAGCAGCAGGATTTGCCATGGGAACACTACTGCAGGCAAAATTAAAATAAGGTGGATAATCAGCTATAAATGGCATCACATGACGGTCACTTTAAAAATAGATAATATTGGGGGAATTAAGCTGTTGCCCAAACTTGTGAGAATTTAGTTAGGATATTTGTGTCAGATGTAAAATGTACAAAAATGGGAACAGTAACCAAATATTAGAAATGGGAATATTCTCACTGAGGTTTATGGGAATCAGCAAGTTTTTCATAATTTTAGGAACTGAGGCCCAGATCCACAAAGCTTTGTAAATTCCGGGCTCATAACGTCATGTTATCAAAATCAGTAACGGCGTTATGTTCCCTAAAGGTTGCATATCCACAAGGATAATTATTGGGAAAAACAACAGCTGTTAGTTATCTTAATAGCATAGGCTTAACGGCATGTTAAGTTAGCACTCCCTCTCCCTCCCACCCAGGTACACTGTATGTCCATACAAGTGTTTTTGACCAGGGGTGTGCAAACTGGGGGGCGCGAGATTTTCTGGGGGGGGCGCCGCTTGCAGAGGCCCCATACTCTTCCCACAACGTTTAAATTAAATGCGGGGGTAGCGTGCGAGGCCTCTGTAACGCTCTTACAGCTCTCCGACAATGCATTGCCATGACAACGCGACATCACATGATGTCATGACATCATATGACGCCGCCCATGCCAGAGAGCAGGTAAGAGGGGGAGAGGTGGGCGCAAGAAGGGGGGGAGGGCATGCAGGTGGGCGTAAACAGAAAAGTTTGTGCACCCCTGTTTTTAGACGGCTGTCAATAAAGCACCTTTTTGTTTTAAAAAAGTTCCCAGCTCCCATCTTTTCCTCCATACTTTCCTCCACACCCAGCCTGCACCTACCCAGCATCTCACTTAGAGCCCGGTAAGGAGAGTTACAGTGGTTACACTGCAGACAGGTTTATTTTGGGTAGTGGTCTGCAGGTGATCACTCAGGTTGCAAGTGAGCACTCAGTGATCAGATTGTATTGTATTGTATGTGTAGCAGGCTTCCCCCTAGCCCCCTTACCACCGCGGTAACCATTACAGGATCGCGCGTGCGCAGTAAAGATAGCGCACACGGTCCCAATGCTACAGAGGTCCTGAGTGGACTACAATTCCCAGCAGCCTCTGGGGATTGCCCTTTCACCCACATTACGTGCAGCCAGCCAGCAAATAGGGTTTTGCAGCTTCTCCTGTGGAGGAAGGCTACAATGTTGCGGGGACCACGTTGTCAGTTGGAGCTGGGAGCAGGAAGGGGAAGGAAGGGTGTAGGGAGCAAGTGTCTCCTACACCAGGTAAGGTAGTTCCCCAGATCCCAGCAGGCACCAATTCCCACCAGGATAGTGGGTAGGTACTGAGGGACGGCCCCTAGGTTAGGGACCCTGCCCTTATGTGCGTGTGGTGTGCAGTCTTGTCAGTGCTGCACTGCAGACTAGGCATAGGTTTTCCAGGCATATAACTGGTGGCTTTTGTTTACCCTGTCACATTCCTCCCCTGTTAGTGTGTGGCTGGGGCTACGCACGGCTGAAGCCCGACCATCCACCCCTTCTCTAGAAAAGAAGTCAGCATTTGCGTTCTCTTTTCCCGGCCTATGCTGAATCTCAAATGAGAAGGGTTGGAGGGCCATATACAACCTAGTCAATCTAGCATTGGAATCCTTCATGCTATTTAACCACTTCAGTGGAGCATGATCCGTCACCAAAGTAAAATGGACTCCTGCCAGGTAATGCCTCAAAGCCTCGATTGCCCACTTTACTGCGAGGCACTCTTTCTCAATTACTGAGTAGTTTTTTTCCCTTGGGAACAATTTCCTACTCAGGAAAAGGATAGGATGTTCAACTCCCTCAAACTGTTGTAACAACACTGCCCCTAGCCCTATCTCTGATGCATCTGTTTGCACTATAAAAGGGCTGTTGAAGTCTGGGCTTCTAAGGCTGGGACCCTCTGATAGAAACCTTTTTATGTCCTCAAAGGCTCTCTGACAATCCCTTGACCACACCACTTGTGTAGGGGCACACTTTTTTGTGAGGTCCATTAAAGGGGCTGCCACTTCCGAATAGTTGGGGATGAACCGCCGGTAGTACCCTGCTAAACCCAGCAGAGAGCTTACCTGCGTTTTTGTTTGTGGGGTCGGAACTTCTTTCAGGGCAGCTACCTTGTCGGATAGTGGCCTTACTTTTCCACCTCCCACTGCATACCCTAAGTATTTGGTTTCCGCTTTACCCAAGGCACATTTCTTAGGGTTGGCTGTGAGTCCTGCCTCTCTTAGAGATTTGAGTACCGCTTTCAGCCTATTTAGATGGGCCCGCCAGTGTTTACTATAAATGACAATGTCATCTAGGTAGGCTGCGGCATAAGTCCTATGGGGCCTCAGTATCTTATCCATGAGTCTCTGAAATGTGGCTGGGGCTCCATGCAGTCCAAATGGCATTGTCACAAACTGGTATAAACCCATGGGACTGGCAAAGGCTGTTTTGCATTTGGACTTTTCCTCTAAGGGTATTTGCCAGTATCCTTTTGTCAAGTCCAACGTGGATATATATTCCGCGTTACCAAGGGCGTCAATTAATTCGTCAACCCTTGGCATCGGATATGCGTCAAACTTGGATACCGCATTGACCTTTCGGAGGTCCACACAAAATCTTACCTTCCCATCGGGTTTAGGGACCATAATTAGTGGACTACACCACTCACTGCATGATTCCTCAATCACTCCTAAGTATAACATTTCTTGTACCTCCTTCTCTACCAGAGCCCTACGACTTTCAGGCAACCTACAAGGACGGGAACGTACTTTTACCCCAGGTGCTGTCTCGATTGCATGGGAAATTAAGTTAGTTTGTCCTGGTAAGTCAGAAAAAACATCCTGGAATTGAGTAATTATTGCTAACAAGTCCCCTTTTTGTTCAGAGGACAACTGTTTACCCATTGGGATTTT
Source organism: Ascaphus truei (assembly GCF_040206685.1). Taxonomy (NCBI): domain Eukaryota; kingdom Metazoa; phylum Chordata; class Amphibia; order Anura; family Ascaphidae; genus Ascaphus; species Ascaphus truei. The sequence goes on along the minus strand of NC_134490.1, from coordinate 64,620,669 downwards.
ATCGTCACTCACGATGTTCTCCCGTGGAGGCTGAGGACCCAAGTCCTTTTCCTCCTCCACCGGGTGGATGAATAGAGACCGCTGCATCTTCCAGGGTTTCAGCAAGTTCACATGGTAAATTTGTTTACTCTTCCTGGACCCTGGTTGAGCGATCTCATAATCCACATCACCCGTACGGCGGAGTACTTCGAATGGGCCCTGCCATTTGGCCAGGAGTTTACTCTCGCAACTGGGTAACAATAACATCACCTGGTCTCCTGGGTGAAACACTCTCATGCGAGCATTCTGATTGTAATGTCTCTCCTGACTGTCCTGGGCTGATCTAAGATTCTCCCTGGCAAAATTGCCGACCACATCTAGGCGCTTCCTAAGGTCTAGTACATATTGCAGGGTATTCTTAGAAGGGGACTGCTGTTCCTCCCAGGACTCCTTTAGGAGGTCTAGGATACCCCAGGGTTGGCGGCCATAGAGCAATTCAAATGGAGAGAATCCAGTGGAGGCCTGAGGAACTTCCCGCACTGCAAACAGCAGAAAAGGGAGAAGTTCATCCCAGGCTCTCTTCTCTGAATCTACAAATTTCCTCAGCATCCCCTTTAGAGTTCGGTTAAATCTTTCCACCAATCCATCAGTCTGTGGATGGTAGACCGATGTCCGAACAGACTTGACCTCTAGTAACTTTAAGACATCCTGCATCAGTTTAGCCATGAAATTTGTACCTTGGTCTGTCAACATAACCTGGGGAAGTCCAACCTGTGAGAACAGTTCCAACAACTTGTTGGCTACTTGCTTCGCCGTTGCTGTTCTCAGGGGGAACGCCTCAGGATATCTTGTCGCATAATCAACTATTACAAGGATAAACCTGTGTCCTTTCGCAGAAGGTTTTAGAGGTCCTACCAAGTCTACCCCAATCCTCTCAAAGGGAACTGACACCAAGGGTAGAGGAACCAAAGGGGCTGTTTTTTGTCATTTTGGACTAGTTAGCTGGCACTCCGGACATGCTGCACATAGCTTAGCAATATCATTATGCATCCCTGGCCAATAGAATCGGGATGAAATACGGTCCAATGTTTTATCCCTGCCCAGGTGACCACCCTAAGGGACAGTATGGGCTAGAGTGAACACAGATTTAACAAACGCCTTGGGAACCAATATCTGTCTGGTGACCTCCCCTGTTTGTGTCTGCCTATTCACCCTATATAGGATATCATTTGATAGCTCCAAATGGGGGATTACTATCACCCCCTGTGCATCTAAAATCTGATCATCAATTTTCACCACCTTGTCATACTGTCTAGCAAGGACTGGGTCTTCCCTTTGCTTCTGGCAAAAGTCAGGGAGATACAGGTCTGGTAAATCTCCAAGGCCCATATCCCCTCCCTTTGGCCATCCCCAGCCATCACTTGTGACCTCTGACTACTAGAATGGTCACCTTGAGACCAAGATTTCTGCAACCAGTCCTGTTTGTCCAAGCATCTTTGCTTCCAAGTCTTTTGAACCCGGTGTCTACTGGGAAAAAGGTCTGCCGAGAAGGGGAACAGTTTGCCAGGGTTCTCCTGAGCCCTAGAAGGAGGCTCCTCGTGAAGGACTGGGGCCATTAGGTCCAAAAAGAAAGGCCAGTCCCGACCGAGCACAACGGGGGCAGGGAGCCAAGGAGCGACTCCTACTTCGAGGTAAGCCTCCTGACCTTTTACCTGTAGCCGGATTTTGGCCGTCGGATAGCGTTTTACATCGCCGTGTATACATTCTATGCTCCATGGGGAGTCAAAAGAACACACGTTGGGCGGTAACAGTTCCTGGAGGACCAGAGTTTTCCCAGAGCCCGAATCTACAAGGGCCTGGACGGTTTTTCCCCCAATCAGGGCTGGAAGTAGCCAGGGCTTGTAATTTTCCCCAGTAAAAGCCGAGGCGACGGTTCTGCGGAATGAACAATCCATCCGTGGACAGTCCACATACCGGTGGCCTTGTTCTCCGCAGGCAGAACATGGAGAGGGTTCCCTCGCAGGAGGGGGCTGTGGATAGCGCTCCGCTGGACCGGTTACTGGAGACCAGGCATCTGGTGGGTCCTGTGGGCGACGTCCTCGGAAGTTCCTCTCACTTTGCGACGAGCCGACATCCGGAAGGAGATGAGGGTCTCGGCGGGAACCAGCATTTGGACCCCGTCCTTGCTGGAACGACTGCTCCTTCCTTTGGACTTGGCGGTTCCGTGACGGGCCGTAGGTTCCCCATTGATCCGACCTCCCTCTTTGGGCGTCCGCAAGTGCCGGTGGAGTCTGGTCCAGGACACTCTCCTGCTGCTCAGCCCCAAGGAAGTTCTCCACGAGTCAGACCGCCAAAGCTAGGGTTTCAGTAGCGTGGCGTTTTACCCACGAGCGTGCGGAAGGGGGTATTATTTGTAGAAATTGTTCCAAAACCACCTGCTCAAGAATTGCCTCCTTAGTGCACTCCTCGGGTTGTATCCAGCGCGTACATAAGTCCAATAATCACTGAGCGAGGACCCGGGGTCTCATCTTAGCGGTGTACTTCATGTTCCGGAACTGCTGCCGGTAGGTCTCTGGGGTCAGACCTAAGCGATCCAGTATGGCGGCTTTTACTTGGCGGTAGTCCATTGCCTGATCTGCTGGGAGACCCTGATATGAGGCCTGGGCTTCTCCTATGAGGAGTGGGGCCAAAGCAGTTGCCCAGCGATCTGTAGCCCAGCCCTGAGCTTCGGCAACTCTTTCAAAAGTCAGTAAAAAAGCCTCTGGATCCTCGTTCGGAGCCATTTTCCTCAGGAGTATCGGGGGTCTGCTTGCAAGTTCTGGACTAGCAGACCCCTGGAATTGGGTCAGCAGCTTGGCCATTCGCTCCTCCTGTGCTGCCTGCTGCTGGGTTAGGAGCTGGGTTTGCTGCTGCAAAAGTCTTTAATCTCTCTCTGCTTGCAGCCGAGCCTGCTCTTGCATTAACTGTCCCTGCTGTCTGGTCTGCTCGCACAAAAACTCTTTAAAAAATTCTTCCATTTTTTTCATTCTTGTGTGTATGTGTGTGTATGGCCCTTTAACTGCAGGGGCCTTTCAAAATCCTTCCCAATTGTTGACACCATATGTTGCAGGGTACATGCAACTATACACGTGGGTTTCTTGCCAAGGCTTATTTATTTAGCCTTAACAGATATACAACACACAAAACAAAAATAGCTTTTCTTCAGCAAAAACAAAACAGTTTCTCTATAGCAGACAGTGTGTAACTCAGGCAGCAATCCCTTTTCTAAGCAGGAGACAGACAGTTTATAATTCAGTTACTTTGTTTATCAGACCTTGTATCAGGAAATCTCTTTAGCAGCAGCTTACTCCTCTCTCATCAACAACCAAGATCCATGTGTCTATAGCCTGGGTTTTAACACACCTTGATTAGGCAGCTAGGATCCAACTAATTGTCCTGAGGTTCCCAGCTGAAGTTAACCTAGTCAGTGCTGCACTGAAGAGTAGACATAGGTTTTCCAGGCATATAACTGGTGGCTTTTGTTTACCCTTTCACACCGAGCCACTAAGGTTATATGAGCGTTAGTATAAGTGTGTAAGATATATGTTATGTTCAGTAAAGCCTGTTGCTATTTCACATCCAGTGTATGTGTTCATTTGTATGTGTCCTGCGAGGAACAACTCCCGCTCTGCTGGGAGCCATCGCAGGTGGAGGCGCTGCACCATATAGTAGTAATAAGAGTAATTCCCCCCAGGTTCCCCGTGGCGGAAGCTCAGCCCTCCTGGTTGCCAAACAGGTACAGCACCACACTGATAAGTAGTCAGATACACCTACCCACCCCAATCTCACTTAGGGGGGGAAAGAGGGCTACATATGTCTTTATTTATATAGCGCCAAAAGTGTACTCAGCGCTTCACAAAGAATACAGTACAGGGAATTATAATTATACAATAAGTGCAGCAAAATCAGACAATAGGAAAGGAAATCCCTGCCCCGAAGAGCTTACAATCTAAGGGGTTTAATGGGAAACTTACAGAGACAGCAGGTGAGGGAGTAAGTTCTGTAGATGGCAGTGCTTGGTCACAATGGGAGGTAGGAGGGACTGAGTGTGGGACATTAGCCATGAGGGCAGGCTATTTTGATGCTTGATTTGTGGGGTAAAATTTAAGGAAGGTCAGTGTTAAATGAAAAGGTTAACACCATTTACAGGGGAAGATGTGTCAGGGAGGCATGAGTGAGATCAGGTGTGTATGTCTGGCTTCAGGCTTAGGGAAGATCCCCAGCAGCAGGAAGGAGTAGATCGAGGGTGTGAATAGAGGATTTGTGTGGGTGTTTTTTTTATTGAGGGGTAAATAAGTTGTTGGGAGAGATGTGTATAAATAATGATGCAGTGGGGAGTTGAGATGTTGTAGAGAACAGAAATGCTCACAAAGGAGTGAGGAAACAAACAGAAAAAGAAATAGGGAGGGCATAGTGAGATGCAGGAGGAGAGAGTTCCAAGGTACTGGAGGATCACTTTTAACTTCCTATCCACTTCATTACAAATGCTTCTCAGTAATGATAGAGAAACAGGAGTTAGCAAGCAAAGGATGGACATGTTCTAAACACAACTGCAGAAGATACTTGGTAAAATTAGCAAGTATTCAGACAAGGCTTAAAATGGAATTTGATGTCAGTATTTGGTGAAATGTAGTTCAATACCTAACATAATATTATAATTCATACCTTGTATAACCTTTTGGTTGCTCCTTGACATAGCCACGTTGTCATGGTGTCTGGCCCCATAACATAGAAGCTACGTTATATTCTACTTGCTTGTTTTCATGGGGAGATCTGGCCAACTGAAGAACAGGAGGACGACACCATCATCCAGAGAAGTGGTGACTTAATCACGCAGTGCTGGGGCGGCTGTGGCACTCTGGTGGGTTGGCAATTTAAAGTCTGCACTTGAACCCCCTGAAGTAGTAGATGACAAAAATTCAAAAGAACCGACTCTAATGTAGGATTGAGGGTCCTTCGGATTATCCTCCATTTGCCCATTTTCGGTTGTGCCCGCTGGGCAGTGTCCCAAAGAAGGAACAAGCCACTTTCCGGTTGATACATCACTTGTCTTACACTGTGGGTGACTCTTTGAATGATGGGATTATAAGAATGTATGCAGTGTGTCTTATGCATTATTCAATCAGGCACTTGAGTTGATGAGACAGTGTGGGAGAAAGCACAGAGTTGCAGTTGTGGCGAGTCGTTTGGGACCAGACGGCTGGACATTGAGACCAAGGAGGCAGGCCGCTGATTCGTCTGACCCTTTGCGAAGTTGTTGCCGGTCACCGCCGTGACTGGAAGGTATTATTACATCAAGTGCACCAACACCAGTCAACAGGCGCTGATCCCGCCTTAGGCATAACTCTTTGGGGACACTAGCTAAGTGGCCAAAGGACTGAGCCTATACCAATATAGTACTATATATGGACACGGTGTGTGGGGCACGCGGTGAGGGGACGGAGACATTACTCCTGATGAGGGTGGCCGAGCCTCTAAAGTTATATAAGCGTTAGAGTATAAGTGTGTAAGATATATGTTATGTTCCGTAAAGCCTGTTGCTATTTCACATCCAGTGTATGTGTTCATTTGTATGTGTCCTGCGAGGAACAACTCCCGCTCTGCTGGGAGCCATCGCAGGTGGAGGCGCTGCACCATATAGTAGTAATAAGAGTAATTCACCCCAGGTTCCCCGTGGCGGAAGCTCAGCCCTCCTGGTTGCCAAACAGGTACAACACCACACTGATAAGTAGTCAGATACACCTACCCACCCCAATCTCACTTGGGGGGGGGGGGGAAAGAGGGCTACATATGTCTTTATTTATATAGCGCCAAAAGTGTACTCAGCGCTTCACAAAGAATACAGTACAGGGAATTATAATTATACAATAAGTGCAGCAAAATCAGACAATAGGAAAGGAAATCCCTGCCCCGAAGAGCTTACAATCTAAGGGGTTTAATGGGAAACTTACAGAGACAGCAGGTGAGGGAGTAAGTTCTGTAGATGGCAGTGCTTGGTCACAATGGGTGGTAGGAGTGACTGAGTGTGGGACATTAGCCATGAGGGCAGGCTATTTTGATGCTTGATTTGTGGGGTAAAATTTAAGGAAGGTCAGTGTTAAATGAAAAGGTTAACACCATTTACAGGGGAAGACGTGGCAGGGAGGCATGAGTGAGATCAGGTGTGTATGTCTGGCTTCAGGCTTAGGGAAGATCCCCAGCAGCAGGAAGGAGTAGATCGAGGGTGTGAATAGAGGATTTGTGTGGGTGTTTTTTTATTGAGGGGTAAATAAGTTGTTGGGAGAGATGTGTATAAATAATGATGCAGTGGGGATTTGAGATGTTGTAGAGAACAGAAATGCTCACAAAGGAGTGAGGAAACAAACAGAAAAAGAAATAGGGAGGGCATAGTGAGATGCAGGAGGAGAGAGTTCCAAGGTACTGGAGGATCACTTTTAACTTCCTATCCACTTCATTACAAATGCTTCTCAGTAATGATAGAGAAACAGGAGTTAGCAAGCAAAGGATGGACATGTTCTAAACACAACTGCAGAAGATACTTGGTAAAATTAGCAAGTATTCAGACAAGGCTTAAAATGGAATTTGATGCCAGTATTTGGTGAAATGTACAGTAGTTCAATACCTAACATAATATTATAATTCATACCTTGTATAACTTTTTGGTTGCTCCTTGACATAGCCACGTTGTCATGGTGTCTGGCCCCATAACATAGAAGCTACGTTATATTCTACTTGCTTGTTTTCATGGGGAGATCTGGCCAACTGAAGAACAGGAGGACAACACCATCATCCAGAGAAGTGGTCACTTAATCACGCAGTGCTGGGGCGGCTGTGGCACTCTGGTGGGTTGGCAATTTAAAGTCTGCACTTGAACCCCCTGAAGTAGTAGATGACAAAAATTCAAAAGAACCGACTCTAATGTAGGATTGAGGGTCCTTCGGATTATCCTCCATTTGCCCATTTTCGGTTGTGCCCGCTGGGCAGTGTCCCAAAGAAGGAACAAGCCACTTTCCGGTTTATACATCACTTGTCTTACACTGTGGGTGACTCTTTGAATGATGGGATTATAAGAATGTATGCAGTGTGTCTTATGCATTATTCAATCAGGCACTTGAGTTGATGAGACAGTGTGGTCAGAATGCTCCTTTGACCAAAATAAACATTTTCGCCTGCTCCCAATTCACCCCGAGTGTTTTAATGGATTAGGTTTTCAGTTTCAAGAACAGTTGTATTTTGATGTGTCTGTCCACGGGATGTTCCCTGTCTTGGTTTTATTTTGAGGTTCTTGGAGTGGGCAATAAAGCAGGAGTCAGGAATTAATGTATTACTTTATTATTTTGGGGGGGATGGGGTGTGTGACGATCGCCTGCCACAGGTATGAAAGGGTTAACACAAATCACTGGGTCGAACTGAACGAGTCTTAGATATAATAAAGTATATTTATTCCTTTGGATAGGTGAACACACGAATAATACAGTAACAAACATGAAGTACACTTACTTTGGGGTTGGGGAATGAGAAGTATGAAGCATAGCAATTCTCTCGCAATCAGGTAGCATTCAGATGATATTTAGAAGACAAAGGATACAGGATGGACATCAGTTTATAAACCTTTTGTGCCCTATCCTTAACATTGAGTACCGTGGATTGGTTTTCAATTACCTCTAGCAACTCGTTAACGTGGGAACACTTTTTGACACATGCCCCCCTGCTAGTTGGTACATGCGTAGTAGAGCTCTGGGGTCTCATTTCTATAACCCCTCCTCTACATCAGGAACGCCAGCTAGTCTACCAGTTTGGGATCCTGGCAGGATATTCTTTGTTTGTGAGGTGTGAAATGGAACACTTGAAGACTGCTCTGGTTTGAGTAATCTCCACCCTCATGCAAACAGTGGAGGTGACAAAATCCTTTGAAACATACTCAAGTCCTAGACATTGGGTCGCCTTTCTGGCCATATGCTACCCTGGTATGCAAAGGAATTTCCTCTGGATTTTACCCATACCTTGAAATACAGTATGTTGGATAAAACATGAACATATTAAAATATCCGGTTCCTTTGGGTCCAGCAGGTCCAAACTCACTAGTTCTCAATGCCGGAACTGGGACACCCTATGGTCCAAATTGCGACTTGCTATGACCTGGGGAACCGGAGATACACAAATACACTTAAAACCGTTTCACATTTTAATACACAAATCTCCGCTGTAAATTAAATCACGTTTTTTCACTAAATCCCCATTGAAAACAACGGGCTTCGCCGCCATAGACTTTCAATGGCAAACCGCCGCCGTTGGCGGCTATGGGAATCCCCGCCATAGACTTTCAACGGGTCGATGCCGCCGTTGAAGTCAATGGGGTTTTTTTATTTCTAGGTGCCCTAGAACTGTTTATTCCCACGCCACTTGTCGTTGAACTTGACTTATCAGTGATCAAAGCTCTCCTATTGAAAATGTAACCGCTTTGCGGTTAAGCGGTTTGGATGGCAGCCAACTCGTTCCTGGAAAGCTCTTTCGAAGATTTCTCCATTGAAGTCAATGAGCCCATTGACTTACAATGGGAAACCGCCGCTCTCCCTCTCGGACGCTATCTGCTGGTCTTCTCAGGAACAGGACTCGACAGCAAGATTTGCCATTGAAATACATGGAGTTCCAATGGCGGCCTATGGGAGCCTGCAAAATGGTGCCTGAAAAGGCGGGAAAGTTACACAAAGGGCTATAATCACTAAACAACTATTAACTCTTGTGCTCCCGGATGGATCCCAGTGTGTGTGTGATGCAGACACTGATTAACCAGATGTTACAATAGAACAGGGAGAACAGGGGAATACACATTTACATGTCATAACAGGAGTTAAATCACATTTCTGGGTCTTAGCGCAGTTAACCCCTTGTCTCCCTGGTGAGGTCAGGGGATGGCCAAATGGGGTGTAACCCCTTTAATCCCGGGCCACCCCTTTTCTCCCTCTACAGGGTGGGTGTTTTTTTATTTGTTAGGCCAAAGGACAGTGGGGTTTATAAAAGATTGCTTTTAAGTGTTTGTAAAAATGTGGTCCCTTAGGGTAAAAGGGTAAGGGGAGCTGCACACCACATTGAAAAAAGTAAAGATACTTGCAATTCACCGGTTCTCTTGGTTCAGGGACACCTGTCTAAAAATTCAGTATATAGAGAAAAAGAATGTTCCAGGGCAACTTCGGATTTTCTTAATGAAATGAAACAGTACAAAACACAACGTTTCATCCTTCAAGAGGACTTTCTCAAGTCACTTGAGAAAGTCCTCTTGAAGGATGAAACGTTGTGTTTTGTACTGTTTCATTTCATTAAGAAAATCCGAAGTTGCCCTGGATCATTCTTTTTCTCTGTCCCTTAGGGTAAAACATTCTGTTTTCACGGAATAGAGATAACCCCTTTAACTCTGGAGTTCCGTTTGCCAGGTGAGAAACTGCAGAAGCCGGAGGCGTTGGTGTCTGGTGCAAGATTGCATAAGAAAATGAAGTTGAAACAGATGCAGCCATTGTTTGGACAGTTGGCATCTGCGTCCCTCATAAGGACAATGGGTTGAGTTGTGGGAATTATTTGTAGACTTTGCCGTGCATATGGCATTTATCTGGAGAGTGACCTACAAAACAACACGTGGAGACACTTGTGTACAAAAAGGAGACCACCTTATTATCATATATCCCAGGTATCTCGGGTGTGTTCATTTTTGTGCTCAAGTGTCTCTCCCCCCCTCTCTTTTTATTGTATTAAACTAAATCTGTGCTGTGTCTGTGCCACAATGTACGAATGGTTTTGGTGTATTTATTTAAGTTATGTTAGGAGGTTCTGGATGAGGGTGGGTATACGCGTCCTACATCTTGCATCCTTTTTCATGGAAATGTTTTCACATTCTAAAGCGGGCCGAGTGATTTCAGTGCTAATCTGTTCCATTTAAATTAAATAAAAATACCACTTGTGGTGGATTTGCGTGTCTCAGACAGGTCTGCAACTAAGGCCTTTCTCCATTATCGCTTAGCAAACAGTGCTTCCACTGCCGCCAGGGATTCTGGGTAATGGCATGCAAATGAGCACAGTGTGTCACTCTTTACTTCTCATCCATTTTAACATGGGCCCCTATAAATTTATGTCTGCCGTATTACACAGCTTTTTTTTAAGCACAGCCTGGGCTAAGGAAGTGCACAGTCAGTAAACCTACTCACAGATAGTTGGTTCAACCTTTTGAGTGTCAGTGTAAGGTTGGTTGTTGGCTGTGCAATGGGAAGCTGTTACGTGGATATTACCAGACATTAAAAAAAAGTTATGGTGGGTAAAAATTTTTTGACAAAAACCCTCCACCCGTACCATGTTCATTTGCATGTCATTACCCAGAATCCCTGGCTGCAGTGGAAGCACTGTTTGCTAAGCGATAATGGGGAGAGACAGGGGTGCAGAACTGTCTGAGACATGCAAACGCACCGAAAGTGGTATTTTTATTTACTGTTCCATTTAAATAAATTCTATAACTGTTAAATATTGGGTCAAAGCATTTTAAACTTGTTTTACTATTTGGGGATTTTTTTTATATGAACTAACAATCAATATTATAGGACAAACTTTTGAGATTTCTCTCTATTCCTCAGGTCAAACAATACTGATTCCAAAAGATTCCATGAGTTTAACACACATGTAAAATCCAAGATAACAATCTGAGCCAGAGAAGTGATTGCAGAGGGAATAATAAAATAAAACAAGAAACAAAGAAGTCCAGAGCAACATCCAATGTGACAAAAATACACAGTGAAATACCTATACAGTATATCTCCTTTTCAAGAGATTTATAAATATTTCACTGTGTATTTTTGTCACATTGGATGTTGCTCTGGACTTATTTGTTCCTTGTTTTATACAATTAGAAACGCCCAGTAGCACTCCTTTCGACACTTATATACATATATTTTGTGGTAAATTTGGGGGGTTTCTGAGAGCATGCGGAATAATAAAATAAACAGACAGGGCAATAAAGGAAGCAACTGAGTAGTTCCATGGCTGATAATTAACACCTCATACATTAACCGTGGCCCCTTGCAGACACACTTACCCTCCTACTGTCTCTGTACATTCTTCCTACCAACCAATTAGATTGTAAGCTCTTAGCAGGGTCTCCTTTTCCTAAATGTTACTTTTATATCTGAAGCACTTCTCCCCTTTATGTGTTATTTATATTATGTGTTATTTATATTATGTGTTATTTATATGATTGTCTCGTATATTACTGCTGTGAAGCACTATGTACATTAATGGCGCTTTATAAATAAAGACATACATACATACATACATACATACATACATAAATGGATGAAAAGGATAATGAGAAATGTGGAGAGTGTGTAGGACCAGGTATCTATCAGCAGTGTGAAGGGGGTAGGAGTGTAGGGGGTGATGGTAGTAAATGGTAAAACGAACAGAGAGGCAGGGAGAAATATTACCAGAAAATAATAGTGTGTAAGAAACCCCATATCAGCACTTAGTCCTCTTTTTTTAGTGTCAAGAAGCATTATGATTTTGCTTTTGAATGATTTCCGTTCTTGAGTGCTCTTACACATCCCTTTGAGGATTTGGGTTTAGAAATAATTTATGTAATGATCTGGCTGTGAGAAATGATGTCCTACTGGGGTGCAGTATCTTCCTTCATGGTGTGTTATTGTGTGTCTCTGTAGGTTCATTCCGGTTTGAAGTTTCTGGGTGGTTTCACCAATGTAGTCCCACTTGCTGCATTGAATCATATATACCACATTCCTGGATGTGCAGCAGAATGATCCTTTAACATTGAATGTTCTGTTTGTGACTGGCTGTGGGATCTTGGCATATATGTTTGCAGCGTGTGATGTTGCAGGGTTTTGTGCCATTCTCAGCATTCATGAATTCATTGTGACGTTTTATGTTGATTAACTTCTGTCTAAGGTTTGGCGGTTGCCGGAATGCAAGGATGGGAGGTTTGCAGAAGATGTATTTTATAAAGTGTCATCCTCTATCAGCATGGGTTGCAGATCTTGATTATTTTTCACATTCCCTCTAGGGCAGGGTTGTATGTGGTCACTAGTGGTATGTGTGTTGTTGTCTCTTTTTGTATTGGAGCAGGTGTGCTCATTGGCTTTTAGTGCAGATGTGATTGTTTTGGCAATCGTTTTTGGCTTGTATCTTTTCTGTCTGAATGATTTTGTCAGGGTTGTGAGGTGTGTTCCTCTATTTAGTGTCAGAGCACATGCAGTGATATCTTATAGCCTGGCTATGTATAATCGTTCGTTTTGTATGAGGTGGAAGTTGGAGTTGTGCAGGTAACTCCATCTCTCTGTGGGTTTCCTTCAGTGTTATAGTTGTATCAAGAATGTTCACTAGCTTTGCCGAATCATCTATTTTGTATGGAATGAATTGAATGAATTAATTGAATTACCCGCAAAATTGTTTTAGTCTGTCTTCACTCTCTGTTTATGTTACAACTGGGGTGTGTGGTTGTTACAGAGGCCCCGCGCTCTTCCCCAAGAAAAGCGCTATGTCATGTTAATATCATGAGATATTATGTATTTTAATCCATCTGGTGCTTCAGGGGTTAAAGGTGCAACAATTTGGGTTTACAAATACAATATATTGGGGATATGACAGGTCAAGACCTTTCCTGGATCTGTGCAGGCTTCAAAGAGAACTTAATTGGTGGGGGCTTATCATGGATAGCTCACTAAACATGTGTTTTGCCAGAGATGGGACTGAATTATGGTTCTTTCGACATAAACAGGACACTGTGTAAAAAGGTTTTCAAAGCATTCCTAGAAGGGTCTTTCAGAGTGCCAGGGGGCGTGACTGTCCCATACCATCCAAAAGATATTAAATATGAAATAATTGACTTGACAGCGATGCTGAAGTATAAAATGTTGATATTTGCATCCATGACAGGGAGACGAACGCACGAAGGCCAGACATGAGGTCTAGTAGGTTATACATCTCCATTGTACCAAAGGCGGACAGCCTGATGGGGCACCCCAAGAGCTACTCCCCTCTGCACAGGACCAGCGTGCTAAGGGCTAACATTTGCTTGTACTTTGTGGAACATCAACCCCTGCCACTGGAATGTTAATGAGCAAAGAAGACAAATAACTTTGTGTTCACAGCTGCATTGAATCTCAACACCCCCAGTGTGTATCTGCATTGTCCCAAAGGCAGACAGCCTTTGGCACAGCGGAAGGGCAGCTAAAGGGTGTGATCCGTTTGCTGCTGTTCACTGATGTTTGGTGATGTTAAAGTGATGATTGAATAGCTGCTCTATTTCAATCTGAAACTCACCAGCCCTTTATCCCTTGCACCCAATTTTCCAACTTTATCTGTCCATGAAATGCCTGTGAATTGACTGTATAACCTCTGTTCTTTTAATGTAACAATGTATTTATATAACTCTATGCCCAGGACATACTTGAAAATGAGAGGTAACTCTCAATGTATTACTCCTGGTAAAACATTTTTATAAATAAATAAAAGACATCTATTTGTCACTCAAATTTAGGATTAAGACGGTCATTATTAGTCTCATTGCGCTCGTAATGACCGCATGCATCTATTGATGTGACTCACATGTATCTCAGTATTAGAGGTGAGAAGTTGTGAGTGCGGTTATATACTGAGGCACAATTCAAACGTCATTTGTAAAGGTTTTTTTCCCTCTGTTATAAAACTGTCAATCTCACAGTTTATTTACGAGGGGGTGGGTTTGTTGTTTCAATGGGGAAAAAATACTACATAAGATTTAGCCTGAGATTATGATAAACAGATTTTCAACAGAGGTATGTTTGAACCAAACACGTGAAGTCCCATGTTCTGCACCAGTGACCTCTCTGAGAGAAAACCTATGACATATTGTATGGTAACGTAGTGTATAGGGATTTCTGTTTTCTCCTTTTATTTTAAGAAACTACAGCATTTACTATAATTGTATGTTCTTGTAATCCTTTTTCTGTCATCTAAGCACTGTATATATATATATATATATATATATATATATATATATTAAACATTTAATAAGTGATGCTTTGGGCTCTGAATTAACTTTTGCACGCTCTGGAGAGAGTATTTACATAATCGGGCACATTTTGCTACAACAGATTTTTGTGGGCATAGTTTTTTCTATTATAAACAGAGGCCTGAGACCCTGACAGATATATTCATTTTACATCTTTTATTTGCATAATTTCTCGGTGGTGGCAGTAGATTGATATGATTGCAATTGAGTAAGGGGTTAATATTAACTCATTGATGGTACCTTTGTGGAGGAGAAAGGTGAGTTGGCTAGAGTAACCATGTGTATTAACCCTGGTTGCATAGCTGTCAAATGCTCATTTGTGTGCTGTTCATGATAGGTGGTATATGGTGACGGATTAAGGGGTGATATTACTAATTTGAGGGACCGTTGCGAAGGTGAAGAGTGGGGCAGCTTGCGAGCTGTGTACCTTCATTTAAAAAGAACACAGAGCTTTTAGAATGCAAGCAAAATAGGAGGGGTTCTCCTAGCTTGTAAATAAGAAAGTATGAGGCAGCTTTACAAACTGTGCACTGTGCATTGAAAAGGTTTGGGAACTGTAATTAACATTCAGCACAGATGGGTCACTCAGGGTATCAGTCCCTGAGCCTCTGATTGAGCCACATGTGCTGAAGCAGGGACTGATTATGCCACCTGTGCAGAAGCTGGTATATCCTGAAAGTCTGACCTGTTGGGAGGGCTTGAGGACCGGAGTTGGCCACCCCATAGATACATTATTCCTTTAAAATGGAACATTAAAGCATAAATGCTCTGCAACTGTAACCGCTCATTCACACCTCTCTAAGGGCCAATTTTTTTTTTTTCTTGAAACTCACCGCGCGGCTGGAGAGAGCCTAATCTCTCCAGTGTTTAAAACGGCCGTATGCAGAGAGCCGCGAACGCCATCTAGTGGCTGTTCGCGCCAAAAAAATGGCGCGATTTTCAACATTTTTCCTCTCCACCATGAAGCTGGCGCTCCGCGGCCGGTGGAGGAGAAAAAAAAAAAAAAAAGATTTCTTTCCCACTAGTTTCAACAGCGCTGGTTGAAACTCTCCATATGCAGAAAGGATTGTAAATGCAGTTTTATGCCCTTTCTGCATATGGAGAAAAAAACTCTCCAATAAAGCTAAATTTTATTCCCCTCTCCAATTCTAAATAGCGCTGCTCTCTGCATGAGGCCCTAAATCTTCTCCTCCCACATCCGTGTCTCTTTTGTCTGTTACTCTCTTAGCCGACCCCATCCTGTTTACTGTAAACGTTCAAAAGCTATCAGTACTTTGCCATGTATTGCAGGCATTTTGCACAAAAACAATCTGGCTCTGATAAATAGTATGTTTGCAGAACAAAGTTCAAATAATGTCACCCCCCCCCCCTCTCCAAAAAGTAACATTGCAGAGTTTGCAATGAACTCTCCAACAAAGACAGATTTGGGGAACAGAAAGGCAGCAGTGAGAGATGTGCTGGGAATTCCTGTGCACCAGTTGGAGAAGATGTGCTGGGAATTCCTGTGCACCAGTGAGAGATGTGCTGGGAATTCCTGTGCACCAGTGAGAGATGTGCTGGGAATTCCTGTGCACCAGTGAGAGATGTGCTGGGAATTCCTGTGCACCAGTGAGAGATGTGCTTGGAATTCATGTGCACCAGTGAGAGATGTGCTGGGAATTCCTGTGCACCAGTGAGAGATGTGCTGGGAATTCCTGTGCAGCAGTTGGAGAAGATGAAAGAGCAGACACAGTGAGGACTCTGCAGCAGGAGCTGCTCACAGCCAGCTGTGGAAACAGGCAGAGGAAGTTGCATGGACATGTGATGTCAGCGGCAGAAGAGGCGTTATTGGGTTGCAGCATCTGTAGGAACTGCCCACACCCAACACAGCACAAGAGGCTTAAAGAAGTATCAGAAAAGAAGGGGAAACGGATAGCCTACAGCAACAAAGTAACCTCTTCCACAAAGTAACCTCTTCCACAAAGTAACCTCTTCCACAAAGTAGTAACAAGCCTGTTGCTTTTGGACTTTGCCCTGAGAAATCCCGTTGGCTTCTCCTCTCTTGGGCCCAACCCCTCTGGTCTCCGCTGTTTGCAATGCCTCCTGCCCAGGCTACCAGAAGCTCTGTGAGTGCGAACAAGGCTTTCTTACGAAGTTTCCCCGGGCTGCTGAGGGTTGCACAGCTGCTCAGCGGAGCCGCGCTCTGGATCACCATCGCTGCAAACAAATACGAGGGCTCCATACACTTTGCCCTCTTCGTGGCTGTTTTCTTCTGGCTGTTGACTCTGGTGATCTACTTTATCACTCTGCTGGACAAGCAGGAGCTTGTACCCATCATGGGAGGGGAGCAGTGGGTGCTGACCAACGCTATATATGATGCAGTGGCCGCCAGCTTGCATATTGCAGCCGCGGGCATCATGGGCATGAAGACTGATGCCTATAGCTACTGCAACCTGCGCAGCTACTCACTGCCCTGCCTATACAACGCGTACATGGCGGCTTCTATCTTCGCCTGCCTGTGCTCTCTGCTTTACCTCATCTCTGCCATCTACTTCTCTTACAAGAAATGCAAAGGAAACCGAAGTGTTATGGAATGAGATCAGTCCAATCTCACCCCCCCCCCCCCACATCAGCTTGTGGGGGGGGGGGGGGGGGCTGAAAAAAACATTGTTTTATGACTTTTTTTAATTTTTTTATTTCCCTGACTTTAATGAAGATCAACTGACTTATTTGAGTAGACTTTTTCTCTAGGCAGAAAGCGGGAAGGCCAAAGTTACCACCAAACTGAACCGATTACAAATGGGACAGAAGATTAAAAAAAAGGATTATTTTGGTTGGGTAAAACACTGGCTTTTATGCTCGATGGCAGATGTATTATGTCAAACTGTATTTTTCAGAAACGCAATTGCATTATATTGGGCTACAAGTAATACCTGTTCATCCTGTGGGTACGTGCGCCATGTCTTTCTGATATTGATTTATGATGGTTTCAGAATAAGTAATCAGGGCAATCCAGATAGTGTTTTTATTGAACTGTTACAGGATGTGTGTGAGCAACAGAGAACAACTATTCATCTTTACAAAGGACCCTGTTATTAATCCTGCAGTGCCTTATTGCTATAACACACATACTGCACAAGGGCCTATAACACACATATCACACGAGGGCCTATAACACACATATCACACGAGGGCCTATAACAGACATACTGCACGAGGGCCTGTAACACACATACTACACAAGGGCCTATAACACACATATCACACGAGGGCCTATAACAGACATACTGTACTACACAAGGGCCTTACTGATCATCTGCTTATCTTGTGCAAATGGGGCATTGTGCAATGGAAGCAGATGTATGGGGTTTTTTTTTAACAGAGAAAAGGTGCAAAACACCAGTGCCATATACTTGGTAACTTTAGGCGTGGGCAGCAATTTGCAGGCGGTATTGGAAACTGGAGCAATCAGGCCGGCACGTCACTAAACCATTCACTGCCAGAGAGCTGGAAGGCACATGGCTTTGTAATACAATGCAGTGCTGGCTGTTTGGCAGTAAAGGGGTCACTCAGGAACTTTTCATCAGTGAAAATGTCATGTGGTGCTATCCATTTCTAAACAATGCTATCAGACAGGTGGCCAACTCCAGTCCTCAAAGACCCCCAACAGGTCAGGTTTGAAGGATATCCCTGCTTCAGCTTAGTTGGCTCAATCATTGAGCCAACTGTGCTGAAGCTGGAATATCCTGCACTCCGATGTCCTCCCCTTGGTTATACTCAGTGCCAGACTTTCCATAAGGCTGAGTAGGCTATAGTCTAGAGCGGCAATTTTTTGGGGAGTAAATGTGTGTACGAGAGTCTTACCTTTTCCGGAGAGGGCCCCCTCCTGTAGCGTTGCATCAGTACGGCGACACGTTGCCATGACAACGGGGAGTCACATGATGTCACTACGCTAGGGCAGAGTGCTGCCCCCGAGCCTACGGGTGGGCAAAAGCACAAGTCCGCCACTGGTTATACTGTAGAGATCAGATCTTGTATCCGCAAGATCTATTTATGTGGTCTGCAATTGTGTTGGTGCTGTACATATGACTCCAGGAGGTACCTTTGATTAAGACTTAAATGTCCATCTATATTGGGTCACATACCTAAATGTGCACTGTTGCTTTGAAGCAGCAATTAATTTTTGCCATGTAGAGTTCTCATGAGTTCTATGTATGTCCGTTTACCATGGAAAGATACTGTGTGGCCCAGTGCTGACAGCGCTAATATTTATTAGTAAGTGGAACTGCGCTGCCTCTATTTAATACCGTGGGATGTCCTTGGTGGGTTAGAAATGCATCAACTTCCATTTGAGGGGATGTAATGCAGTGCACTGCTATCTGTGCTAATCGCACTTTTCATCATATTAAATAATTGCCTAAGAATTATCCCAAGCAAACTTCACTTACCATCCACTGAATAGCAGTGTTGACATCATGGAATATTTTTATACTGTGGTAAATAAAATAAAAAAATGTTAGTGCGTTTTTCTGGCAGTTTATTTACTGGAAATGACTGGTTCCTTTATGCACGTTGCCTGAGCTTTCTCATACCATCTCTCAGCAGTCACTGCCTTTCTGTAACTTTGCCATTCATTTTTGGGATCGGGACATTTAGTCGCTGCCGATCAGCTCCGGGGCACAGCTAGCCTCTGTTTGTTTTGCCGCGAAGATAAATCCATAACCTTAACCCCTTACCCCTAAGTGCACCCCTTACCCTTAAAACCCTTTACCCCATCCCCTAACTCATTAATTAACCCCATCCCCTAAAACCCCTAATTGGACCACTCACCTTAACTCTTTACCCTAGCAAGCTTAACCCCCTTACCCTGAAACCCCTAACACGAACAGTAATTCCTCTAACCACTTACCTTAGTGGCGAAAATGGCCGGCGCAAGCTGTCCCCTGCGTGTGATTGGCTGCGGCGAGGTTGGCAGCGTGGTCTGGGCTAAGAATTATCAGGCAGTTGTAGGTAATCGTGTTTCGACATCAACGTTTCTCCAACATAGAAATAACTGACTGGACAATTTCAGAAGCGAAATACCATCTGGGCAAACACTATTCTAAAACAAATGTTTATTTTTTACAAAAAACAGAAACATCATCATTGACTCAGTGTCAGAAAGCAGCGCCACGTAACGATCAGCAAACGTTACACTCTGCTGGTGCTGAAGAGGTTAATATGTAGACCCCCAGCATGGTGTAGGTCAGAGCTGGCCAACTCCAGTCCACAAGGGCCACAAACAGGTCAGGTTTTGAGGATATCCCTGCTTCAGCACAGATGCCTCAATCAGTGGCTCAGTCGATTGAGCCACCTGAGCTGAAGCAGGAATATCCTGAAAACCTGACCTGTTGATGGCTCTTGAGGACTGCAGTTGGCTTCCACTGGTGTAGGTGAAACGTGAGCAGCAGAAGATGGGGAGCAGATGTGTGTTTGTCAGGATGAGTCTTAACGGTTTGCTGAAATCTGAACGATTCATCTGGGACTTTGAGCAGGAATGTACAGTCTGTATATTACCTCTGCTTCCAATTTACATTTTCTTAACCCCTTTGCTGCAAGATTTGTTTAGGAATGTCCAGTGCTAAAATAAATAAAAATGGTCGCCAGTTGCACTACTGCGGGCGGTGAGCCAATCAGTGAGGATACATAGCTGCGGGGAACAGCTTTTGCTTGGCCACTGTGCTCTTTATTTTGTTGTGTGATTTTCAAGGGGGGTCAGCAACAGGGCTAGACGTTGACCTTCTGAGGCCCGAGGTCAGGGGAGCTCAACTCCAGTCCTCAAGCCCCTCCAACAGGTCAGGTTTTCAGGATATCCCAGCTTCAGCACAGGTGGAAAAATTAGAGGCTCAGTTAAAGACTGAGCCTCTGATTGACCCACCTGTGCTGAAGCAGGGACTGATTGAACCACCTGTGCAGAAGCTTGGACTGACCAAGCCACCTGTGCTGAAGCTGGGATATTCTAAAAACCTGACCTTTTGGGGGGCCTTGACGACTAGGGTTGATCACCCCTGCCCTACATTATGTCAAGTTTAAGAGGCCCCGCAAATTTGAAATAGATTTATTATTCTGACTGAAAGGACCATTGAAAATATAAACATGACTGAAATGAATGAAAGCATTATGAATGAAATGAAATAAAGCGTTGTTATATACAAAGATGACGGTGTAAAGCTAAAATGAACAGTGTTTTCACATCCTACTCATTTTAATATTAAAACATTTTCTTTCGTGATTTTTGGAGAGCAAAGTCATTGATGAGGTCTTTAAAATGATCCGCCACAAAGTTTGTCATTTTCAATGCGAAAGAGAGAATCTTCTCTTCTTTATTTATCACTAGCTGAGAGACCCGGCGTTGCCCGGGATGTAATTTTGGGGGGATGTACGACAGGGTTAGGCTTCCCCCCCCCTTGACAGCTAGGTGGGTGACTGAGTTGACTGAGTGTGTGGGTGACTGTGTGGGTGGGTGGGTGACTTTGGGTCAGTGACTGGGTGGGTGACTTTGGGTCGGTTTGACTTTGGGTCGGTGGGTGGGTGACTTTGGGTCGGTGGGTGGGTGACTTTGGGTCGGTGGGTGGGTGACATTGGGTCGGATTGACTTTGGGTGGGTGACTTTGGGTCGGTGGGTGTGTGACTTTGGGTCGGTGGGTGGGTGACTTTGGGTCGGTTTGACTTTGGGTCGGTGGGTGGGTGACTTTGGGTCGGTGTGTGACTTTGGGTCGGTGGTTGGGTGGGTGAGTTGGGTCGGTGGGTGGGTGACTTGGGTCGGTGGGTGGGTGACTTTGGGTCGGTGGGTGGGTGACTTTGGGTCGGTGGGTGGGTGGGTGACTTTGGGTCGGTGGGTGGGTGGGTGACTTTGGGTCGGTGGGTGGGTGGATGACTTTGGGTCGGTGGGTGGGTGGGTGACTTTGGGTCGGTGGGTGGGTGGGTGACTTTGGGTCGGTTTGACTTTGGGTCGGTGGGTGGGTGACTTTGGGTCGGTGGGTGACTTTGGGTCGGTGGTTGGGTGGGTGAGTTGGGTCGGTGGGTGGGTGAGTTGGGTCGGGGGGTGGATGACTTTGGGTCGGTGGGTGGGTGACTTTGGGTCGGTTGGTGGGTGACTTTGGGTCGGTGGGTGGGTGGGTGACTTTGGGTCGGTGGGTGGGTGGGTGACTTTGGGTCGGTGGGTGGGTCGGTGGGTGGGTCGGTGACTGGGTGACTTTTTCAGGGTCGGTGACTGGGTGGGTCAGTGAGTGGGTAGGTGGGGTCGGTGAGTGGGTGGGTGGGGTCAGTGACTGGATGGGTGGTTTTGGGTGAGACTGGGTGGGTGAGTGTGAGACTGAATGGGTGGGTGAGTGTGAGACTGAATGGGTGGGTGAGTGTGAGACTGAATGGGTGGGTGAGTGTGAGACTGAATGGGTGGGTGAGTGGGAGACTGAATGGGTGGGTGAGTGGGAAACTGAATGGGTGGGTGAGTGGGAAACTGAATGGGTGGGTGAGTGGGAAACTGAATGGGTGGGTGAGTGGGAAACTGAATGGGTGGGTGAGTGGGAGACTAAGTGGGAGACTGAGTGGGAGACTGGGTGGGAGACTGACTGGGTGGGAGACTGACTGGGTGGGAGACTGACTGGGTGGGAGACTGACTGGGTGGGAGACTTACTGGGTGGGTGAGTGGGAGACTGACTGAGTGGGTGTGGGAGACTGACTGGGTGGGTGAGTGGGAGACTGACTGACTGACTGACTGAATGGGTGGGTGACTGACTAAATGGGTGACTGGGTGACTGAATGGGTGGGTGACTGGGTGACTGACTGAATGGGTGACTGAGTGACTGGGTGGGTGACTGAGTGGGTGACTGACTGAGTGGGTGGGTGACTGAGTGGGTGGGTGACTGAGTGGGTGGGTGGGTGAGTGGGTGACTGAGTGGGTGGGTGACTGAGTGGGTGGGTGACTGAGTGAGTGAAAGAGACTGGGTGGGTGTGTGGGTGACTGGGTGGGTGGGTGTGTGGGTGACTGGGTGTGTGGGTGACTGGGTGGGTGGGTGAGTGTGTGGGTGACTGGGTGGGTGGGTGAGTGGGTGGGTGACTGGGTGGGTGGGTGAGTGGGTGGGTGACTGAGTGAGTGGGTGGGTGACTGGGTGGGTGGGTGAGTGGGTGACTGGGTGAAAGTGGGTGACTGGGTGAAAGTGACTTGGTGGGTGTGTGGGTGACTGGGTGGGTGTGTGGGTGAGTGTGTGGGTGGGTGAGTGGGTGACAATGCGTGGGTGGGAGATGGTGGGTGACTTACCTTGACCCCGTGTCATCTGGCTGGGGCAGGAGGTGAGTTCGGGAAGCTGGCGGGGGGGGGGCAAGAGTGGCAGGAGACCCGCGCCGCGCTTTCCCTCAGTCTGGGAGCCGGTGCACGTGAGGGGGAGTGCAGGAGACCCGCACCGCGCTTCCCCTCCGTCCGGGAGCCGGTGCACGTGAGGAGTCCCGCGCCGCGCTTCCCCTCCGTCTGGGAGCCGGCGCACGTGAGGGGGAGGCCCGCGCCGCGCTTCCCCTCCGTCCGGGAGCCGGCGCACGTGGGAGTGCAGGAGGCCCGGGCCGCGCCGCGAGGGGGGAGGAGCCTGGAGTTTGCTGCTGAGCAGGAGGGCCGCGCTTCCTCCGGGAGCGGCGCACGGTGAGGGTGATGGTGCGGCTGGGGATGTTGCGGAGCGTGGGGATTTGGGTGAGGTGGGGAGGGGGGAGAGAGTGAGGGGCACCGGGAGAGGAGGGGGGGGGGTGTGGAAGGTGAGCTGCGGTCCAACTGACGGGGGAGAGTGAGGGTGTGTGTGTGTGTGTGTGTGTGTGTGTTTTTTTGGCCCTTCACTCTGCCTCAGGCCAATGAGAGGTGCGGGGGCGGGCAGGCCAAGGGACCAATGAGATTGCCGCTAGGGACGCAGACATACAGTGCTTTCAGAAATATATAGTAGATCCAATTTTAAAACTTGAAATGCATTATTTTTTTTCTATTTTTTGAGGCCCCTCATATAGTGAGGCCCTAAGATGTAGCTTAGTTAGCTTATGCGTGAGTCCGGCATTCTTCATCCAGATTGTCTCCTGGGGACTCCTCAGTTCGGGTCACCATTCTGGAGAGCCACCAACAGGCCACATTTTCAACATTTCTGTAATGAACACTTAATTATTCATTTAAAAAATTAACTAAAACAACTTGCTCATGTACTGTACGTGTTGCCATGAAAAAGCAGCCGACCCCTAGAGTTGTATTATCTAAGTGCACATACAGTATGCGTCAAACTTGATTTTTCTCCCTATTGCTTTAATGCAAAGAAAGATCATTTCAAGCACACTTCAGTGTAACATGATACTTTGTGTACGTTTTACTGCTTCAGCACTTTTGTGAGTCAGTTTGGGACTTGAGGAGAGATTGTAGGAGCAGATAGGGAAGATTCACATCATGTACATATTGTAATGAAATGTAACACCTAGGTCCTTACTCTTTTTTTGAATTTCTTAGTGTCAAAAACCTCAGTCACACCTAAGATGGTATATATATATATATATATATATATATATATATATATATATATATATATTTATAAATCAGGACAGGCACTCCAAGATCCAAAGGATATATATATATATATATTGTGACATAGTCCAAAGATGTTAGGCAGCTTTCTGCCCCATTTTAGAGCAGAAAGTGCAGGAATAGTTACAAATGATCCGTTCCACAGCTTCCCATTAACTCAGGCAGCTGGATGGAAAATCCAGACCACAGATTACCATGGCTCTAGTTCTCCCTCACCTGCTCTTCTAATCACATGCACAGGTATTTAGAGCAGAGAGGTTTTGCATTTCTCTCTCTCTCCTTGGAGCCTGGGGGCTGGGGGTGTCGCTACTCTCCTGCATCCAGTATCGAGGTTGACGGCCTCTCCACGTATGACAGTACCAGAGGATTTGCCTGGACACCACGAACAGATAAGACAAAACAAATGATTACTGCTGTTGCTAAAAGACTGTGCTGTATCTTGTGTCCCTAAATGAGAGAGCATTGTTTTAAGCTGGGGAACCAGTTTAGTTGGCCAGCAGCTGTTAGAGAGACTGATTCTGATGTGTAGTTAGATCCCTGAAAGGGATAGGATTTGCTTATATGATTTTGGTTTTATTTCTTGAAATAACAGTGTGGGAAATATTGTAACACTGAAATGTGTGAACTGCTGAATGAAAGTATCTGAGTACCTCTAACCTACACATGTTAAAGCTGCAGTACCTTACTTGGATGAAAATAAAGCAGGCAGAAGCCTGAATTAAGCAGCATAATACTTTGCATGATCCTGTTTGTTGTATAATTAACCCTAGAAGACTGTGTCGGGAAGAACCCAGACAGACGTCAGCACTACAAAAGAGGGGCGTTTGTCACAATATATACACCTGTCCTGATTTCCTCTATCAGATGTGCTGCCACCTGGACCGTCTGCACCCTACTACTACCTGTATCTACGCATATGTGACTGCCTGGGTTTCTGGACTGGTATATATATATATTATAATATTACAGCGGATGCCTGGTGCACTCTAATGTATTGAAAAGAAAATACTAGGATCACCACCCAGTCCTGGAAGTATATATAGAGAGAAAAGAATCTGCAGCACTCGCCAAATGAAATGCCATATCAAATGTCATTATACCACATGGCAAACCATAGAAAAAATGGACAACGTTTCGGAACCCAAAGGTCCTTTATCAAGCTCCTAACCTCAGTGTTACAGACACTGACTTTTATAGTGAATGTAGTTGGCACCAAAAACATTAATTGCAGCTGTCACTAGGTGAGTGTCTGCAGGTGTGTGCAGAAGGAAGATAACAGTGCGCATGTGCAGCAGAGATACATTTCATTTGGCTAGTGCTGCGGATTTTTCTCTCCCTATTAATATTATTATCGTTTATTTGTAAAGCGACAACATATTCTGCAGCACAGTACACAATTTTTTTAAATACATGTCTTTGCAATGAAACAGTTCAGGTCTGTGTAATGGCGGTAAAGTATTTCCCAAGCTTGCCTCCACTTCTGAATAGAATGAAATGAAACATATCTATTTGTTATCACACAGAGTATTGAACACACACCTGCACAAAATGGTACACTGTATTAGGAACACCGTGATGTACAAACCTACAGGCACTCAGTGATCTGCTCATTGTGTAAAATAGTTAAGAGCTGTTAATCGTTTTTCACCTGTATAACAACGTCCAGGTTGCTTGGACTATGTTCTATATCAATGTATGACACCTATAACATGGGAATAAACACAAAAACCCCACAGGAAATTATTTGCTTATTCCTGAATCCAATGGGAACTGCTGTAGTATTATTACCATTGTTACATAAAGTCAAAATGACATACTGCCAAGTAAGGGTACTGAAATGCATTATTATTAAATGAATGCAGTCACATTTTAAGTTAATGTGTAAGATGGAACAAATAGATAAACCCATCATTTTCAGGTGCAGAGGTAATGCAGAGAAATGGACTTCATAGTACAGAGCCTTCTGACCCCGACTCTGTAAAGGCTGAGAACTGTATATTACGTGGACAAGCTTATTATGATGGATGTGTTGCTATTCATCTTCTGGAGTTTTGTTAGTGGTTGTGCGGGCATTTCCTCTATTCTAAATGGCCGTGGTTCTTTCCCTACGTAATTATCACAAGGTGCACACATTCACTATTGATACAGTATGAAAGCAGAACACAAGGAGTGGCGTCTTTAACGTTGAACAACATGCACAGTAGAGTAGAGCCTTTGCCATGCTAAATATAGAGCACATTTCTAAACTGGCATTAAGATTAATCCAGTTACAGGATAATACCTGACATCACAAGGTCTGTTTCTCATGAAAGGTAGGTCTGCGACACCCAATACATTGTAATGGTGAAAGATGTTGACCAGTGTTTAATGGAGTGAAACAGGTACCTCTGTGCCCTTTCCAGCAGAGATTTTCTCACCCCCCCCATGTGTCTCTCTCTATGTGAAATGGGTTTTCAGAAAATTGACTTTTAATGTATTATGGAAATGCATTCATAATTTATTACACACGGAAATGACAGCTGGGCTCATGTGGAGTCTGTTAGTCTTGCTAGCTATGGGTAATAAAGACCTCATGGTAATGGCAAATGCCATGGGAAATTCCAGATAATGGATATCATGGTGGCCTTGGGATGGGGAGTAACTTCAAGCAGATCACAACTACGGTAAGACAGGGAGGGGAGGGGGGGGGGGGGGGCTCAACTCCAGTCCTCAAGGGCTACCAACGGGTCAGGTTTTCAGGATATCCCAGCCTCAGCACAGATGGCTCAATCAGTGGCTCAGTCTTCGACTGATCTGTGCTGAGGCTGGGATATCCTGAAAACCTGACCTGTTGGTAGGGTTGCCAGGTGTCCAGTATTGAACTGGACTGTCCTGTATTTGGACACTGTCCTGTGAAAGTGAGAGGTAATACTGGACATGTGTGTGTATGTATAACCGGTATTACCTCTCTGGACATAGTGACCTGACTGGCTTGGGGGGCGCGAGATTTCCCTGAGCTGGGCTGTTGCTAGGAGACTGGGCAGCTTCCTCCATCCTGATTGGCTGCTGCTGGGTAATGCAACCAGTCAGGATGAGGTGTCAGGAACCTGGGAGTGGGACCAGGGAGAGGAGGAAACAGCATGGAGCGGAGAGGTGTCTCAAGCGCGTCGCACCTCTCACCATTGTGTCCAGTATTATTTGGAGAAGCCACCTGGCCTCCCTACCTGTTGGTGGCCCTTAAAGGCTGCAGTTGGCCGCCCCTGCCCGAGATTTACGTGATCACTCTCTCTGCACCTCTCGTATATTACAGACAACTGACTGATGTTCTAAAGTAGCCATTGTAACCCCTTCACTGCCAGGGGAACCAGCAATGCACTGTACAGCAGTTCAGTGGCAGTGCAGGGGTCAAGCACTGTCTACTTTGGGAAAACACAGTTACAGTGATATCTGATTTGAATAAACCTGATTCTCCTCTGCACAGCGATTCCTTCCTTTCCTTTTGGGAATGTAGTAGCATGGAGATATTTCTATTCTTGTGACAGAAAATCTTGTCTTCCGCTTTACAAACAGCAACTCATGTTATTTGCTGCTAATTGTGCATAGCTTGGTTCTGCAAGACGTGGAAGAAGAAAGGCTGTGAGATGAATATTTTACTTTGCAGTGTCTTTCATCAAAATATATATTTTTAAACGTGTGTGTTTTATTTGCCGTAATCCTTCCTAGGTCTGCCCGGAAGTGCCCAGTTTTAACCACGAGGAGAGAGATGTAGGCCCGGATAAACTAAACAGCGCTAAGATTTAGCCCATTTTATGGCCCTTTTAATTGAATGGGCAGCTACTCCTGCTAATGCCGTTGCTAAACGAAATAGTCTGGCAGTAGATTATTTTTGTGAACATTTAAATCTTTAATGAACGGTTATAGCATTTTTCAACATAATTATAACTTGATCCCAGCTCTGTATTTCCTTTTTATTTTTCATGCAGCCACGATATGGAGCAATGATTGAGAGATCGGAACATTTTTAAAAGAAGAGATGTTTACAAAAAGGAAATATGTATTCTAACTCAGGGTTCATCTTAAATACTAAGTGCAAGACTAGAGTTACATTTACTGTGAAATAAATATTACAAAACATAATATTTATTTTTTGTTTCTGTGACCCATTTGTTTTTTGTATATTTATTTATGTAATTTATGTATGTTTGATAAAACTATATCGCAAATTGTAAGGTAATGGATATTTTCAAATATTGTTATATTCTCCATACCAAAGCTCTATTCTGGATTTTTCTTACCTCTTCCATCAGTGTATTTTCAGCGTCTCTCCCTCTTTTTTCCTTTGTCGATCTCTCTGTGGGTATACCCCAGGGGTCTGTCCTGGGACCTCTACACACTCTGTTACCGTATCACATCTGTTGGGTTTAAGTAACCTTCTACTGTAGGCAGAGGCATAGCTTTAGCCCGGGCTAAACCCAGGGGCTCACGCTCTTGGGGGCCCGTTCGCCCCCTCTGAAAGCAACCCTAACATTTAGCAACCCTAACATTTATAAATGAATGACATTGTGGAAGCAGTCACTGATTTTCTGTAAATATAACTGAATTGAAGGCAATCACAGAGTTTTTTTTTTTTTTTTTTTTAATATCGGTGGTCTCAGACTTCAATGGAGTCTCAATGGTAACTATAACTACTTTTTCATTAAAATGCCATATTTTGGTAAAAAAAATCCCCATTTCTCACTGATTTCAGTCCTTTTAA
Organism: Ascaphus truei; assembly: GCF_040206685.1. Taxonomy (NCBI): domain Eukaryota; kingdom Metazoa; phylum Chordata; class Amphibia; order Anura; family Ascaphidae; genus Ascaphus; species Ascaphus truei. The sequence continues at coordinate 64,592,313 of NC_134490.1, read as the reverse complement.
GTTAACATTATGGATGTTTTTTTCTAAAATATGGAGTGGCTGAGGTATTCCGAGGACCGAGTGGAGAATCATTCATTAGTGCTATTAAATGAGGCACAACCTGTCCCACCCGATACACAAAAGTGCCTGCACATTTTTCAGAAATGTATGAACTGATGAAATGTTTGAATAAACACTATTTGTTAATTTGCACAGTAAAAAAAAAAGCGTACGTCTCTTTTTGATGCCAATACATTTTTGCTATAGTCTCCTGTTTGTCAGTAGGGGAAGTGGTCTCTTTCTTAGCTATGCTGTAGATTCACATTATAATAGCCCAAAATGATTCTGATTGTGTGACTCTATGCAGTTTCCAGTTGGAATGACATACCATTCATATGACTATTTTTGCTGTTAGACTCTAATGCTATGCTGGACTCATAGGCATCTGAATCAACTTGTTATCTAACATTAGATCGCATGTCTGGCTCTGTATAAAGCATTTCATGCTATTCCAGTAAGAGTTCCTTTTCAGAGATGGGGGCAGGGTGTGTGGTTCAGTGGTTGTAGATGGTTCTGGGCAGGAAGCGAAGGAAGAAGGAAAGGAAAAAGCAGCTGTTCTTGTATCTAATGGGAAACAAAAAGTCCTTCTGTGGGCTTATGAGTTACCCCTCTGTCTTGCCTCCAAAGCCGAGATATCATACCATTCACTCAGTGGCGGTGCCAGGAATAAGCAAAGTAAGAACATGTTTAGGTCTCCAATTACATCCAACATACTTTGTAAAATTTTTTTTTTACAAATATATAAAAACATGAGCAACAAACAACGTTCTAACACTTTTAATATTACCATGCAAAAAAGGGACATTGCATTGAATGACCATTCACCACTGGAAGAGCAACACCTTCACTGGCAAAGGGGCCCTTCCTTCTGCAAGCAAATTAGTTTAAGCTGTGGTGTGCAACTCCATGTCAGGTTTTAAGGATATCCCAGCTTCAGCACAGGTGAGGGGAAGGGGCTTGAGGACTGGAGATGAGCATCACAGAGTTAATGGATGTGTGAGAGGTGTGAGCTGTAATATATACCCCTGTGTGGAATTCTCAGTTGGCTAACACCATTTTAATTCAGACGAGAGATTACAAACTGCTGCATGGTGAAACTGTACAACTCTGCCAGAAAACCATTTACAAACAGCAGGGTTTGGGAATCGATAATCTAACTCAGCGGTGCGCAAACTGGGGGGCGCTGGATTTTCTAAGGGGGACACGCAGTTGCATAGCCCCCGCGCTTTTCCCTTAGGTATGTAAATAACATGCCAGGGGAGGCGCGAGGCCTCTGCAACTTCACTTACCTGCTCTCAGCCGGCACTTCCCTGACGTATCGCCATGACAACGCAGCATCAAATGATGCCACTGGGTCAAATGGCAACGTGCCACATGATGTCGTGATGTCATATGATGCGTGGAGCCCGAGAGCAGGTAAGGAGGGGGAGGGGGGGGTTGTATGCAAGGAGGAGCGGAGACGGGAGGGCACGAACTTAAAAGTTTGCACAACCCTGATCTAAGTCGCTGTGCTGAATCTTGTATTATTAGGGATCATCCCCTCTGCCCCTAATAAAACATACAAACAAGAAAAGGGAACGCAAAGCAAAGACACTATCAACTCTAAAAGTCTGCCTGTCTCCCCCCCACACCATCGCGGGTACCTCAGCTCTCCTGTACCAAACAGGTAATCAGCACTACACCTAGAAATAGCCATGACCAAATCTCCCGCGGGGGGGGGGGGGGGGCGGTATGTGCTACATTTATATTTTATATAAAGTGATTATATTTTAAATTGATAGTGTCATTCCTATGCGCTCTCTTTTCTTGTTTGTATGTTGTCTAGTATGCCCCGTTTTTGATCACGGGAGAAAGATTTGAGCAGCAGGACTGACCTTCTTGGATACATCTGGATTTTCTGAGACCAGCGCATACCCACTTTTTCTACTTACCGAATATTGGTGTAAAACCAAGGCATTCTCAACCTGCCACAAGGCCGTGTAAGTATTGTTTGATATTATACTCTACCTTTAGCCCATTCACTGACTTGGGGACCTATATCCCAGAAGTTGTTAGACTGTCATTCAGAATACCTCCATCTGTGCTCCCCCTTTTCTTCTTTATTTCTTTGATTCTCAACCTGCACATACTGGTATGTATCAAACCATTTTACTCCAATGTTGTCTCGTCTGTCCCAGCTTGCACCTTGGGGGGAGTCAGTGGGAGGAGTTACATGTTGCACAGATTATAATGAGATGTATGACAGTCTGTGTCTCTGCCCCAGCTTGCACCTTGGGGGGAGTCAGTAGGAGGAGTTGGGGAGGAGTTACATGTTGCACAGATTATAATGAGATGTATGACAGTCTGCGTCTCGGCTCCAGCTTGCACCTTGGGGGGAGTCAGTAGGAGGAGTTGGAGAGGAGTTATATGGTGCACAGATTATAATGAGATGTATGACATTCTGCGTCTCTGCCCCATTCTTTATTCCTTTTGTTTACCCCCAAAAATCCTTCGTACCTGGGGTTGCCACATTTAAGTTTTTATAATAGGGGATACCGAAATTCAGTATGAAACTTTGTCGTCAAAAATGGATATGAAACATAAATAGAGACTGATTTACCGACCGGGCGAACAGCCTCAAAGGGAACAAGCTCCGGTCCTGGCGGTAATGGCTCAGAGGTGCGACTGCTCCCCCTCTAAATAATGTGCAACACCTTGTGAGCTCCATCTCTCCCCTGCGTTTCCATAGTTGGCATAGTATAAGGAAGAGAGACTGACAATCCCCTCTTTCCCCCACACACATACTCCCCCTCTTTTACCCTTTTCTCTCCCCCCCCATTCTCGATCCACCCCTCCTCCATCCATTTCTCCCCCTCCTCCATCACTCAACCCCTATTCTCCCTCCATCTCTCACCCCCCAGCCCATCTCTCAGTCCCAACCCCCCCCCCCAGCTAATTATATCCAACTCTCAGCCCCTCCCCCCCGAGAAAGCTAAAACTCACCTGACTTACCCCTGCCGTGAAAGGAAAACTTTAAACAGCGCTCCCCAGAGGAAGAAATGCCAGTGAAAGTGATATACTAGTGAAAGCAGTGAACTTTCAATGAATATATACAAATATGCAAGTGACTGTGAATAAGTGCAAAAAGTGAATAAAGAAATGCAGCTCAAACCCCTTTAGGAAACGGTCCGTGGTGTTCCCTCTTGGTAAGGCGTTTGTAGACAGAAGGGGAGCGCAAATCAATCGGCGGTATATGAAAAAATAAAAATACAATATAGTGCAACAATGGTGATGATATTTCTTTGTATTGAAGATTTCTTTGAATTCGGGACTCACATTCAAACAATATAATGCATCTCCAAAACTGTGGCAAACTCAATGGTGCGTGACGTCCGGTGGCTCAGTCCTCTCTCAATGGTGTGGTGTCCCTCAGGTCGGTGTATGGTCAGTGGTACACAGATGTAAAACAAGAGCCCAAGCATAGTGCAACACAATGATAATATCTGCTGTATCTAATAAAAAGGCATATGGATGTACACTTACATCATAAAAAACATATCGTGGGCACGTAATGAAAGCCAATTCTGCTCTCCGATTCTCACCACCCTGCTCAGCTCAGATCTCTCTCCGGTTTCGTGGCGCGCTTCCGGCCTACGATGCAGGAGGATCATGGGTGCAATCAGGTGCAAGAGGGGTCAGCAGGATTCTAGCAATGACTCTTCTAGTTTCGCAGGGTTTTGCTTCGTCAGGAGTCATTACCCCTGCTGTAAATGTGAAATAATTAAGCGCAATTGAGTGAATACAAAAAAAAAAAAAACAATTAAAGCCAATTTAAACCCAATAAGTGTAGTGTTGCAGTGAAAGAATCACTCATATAGGATATTGATGAGGAAGGTCTCTGCAGTCTCCTCTCCTCAAAAAAAGTGTATAATAGAGAGGACATAGCATAATAAAGTTTTATTACATACAAGCAAAGCTGGGAGAGAAAAAGTACACTCACATTCTCCCAGTTCTTTGACCCAATGCAATTCCTCAGGAAGCCGATACACGAGAAAGGCAAAACGCGTAGGGTTTTCTGACCCTCCGAGGACCTCGTAGCCAGGAACAAGGACATCTGACTCCAGTGGGCCGCCGTGCTGCTGCGCGTGCAGACGTGGAAGTGCCGGAGCCAAAAGCCACGAGGATCGGATGATCAAGGCTGCTGGAGTGGGGAATACATCTAAGGACGCGTTTGCTGAACCATTCGGGAAATCCGGAGTGGTATAAGTGTACCCTTATAACACTAAGGGGGCGATTCACTAAGCAGTGAGCTTTTGGGCGCGATAATGCATTTTGTGATCGTACTTAGAAAAAAAATTAAGCCAAACACGGGACTCACTAACAAGTGAAGGGCATTTTGTTAAGTCCAATCACAAAACCGCACTATCGCGTGATCTGTTTTCCCCCCTGCTATCGTGCTGTGAATTCTACTGCACGATAGCTGATAGAAAATAAAGCAGCCTGTAAGAGCTGCGTCTCCATGCATGGCTCTTACAGGCGATCGTACAGTATAAATGTACATTTTAATAATAGTGTACATGTGCAGGGAGTCTCCTGAGCTGAACCGCATTGGTTTCAGCCTCAGGGACCCCCTACTTCCCGAGATACAGGCCCCGTTATGGGGTGCCGGTTTCCCCTGTGCTTTTAAATCTCCCGCGTCACGTGACCGGGGGATTTAAATCATGCAGGGGGATACCGGCACCCCATAACGGGGTCTGTAGCTCGGGAAGTAGGGGGTCCCCGAAGCTGAAACCAATGCGGTTCAGCTCAGGAGACTCCCTGCACATGTACACTATTATTAAAACACACATAACAAGAAAAAATAATTCATTACCGTAGTGGCTATCCGCTATGGTAATGAAGCTGCATTAATGTAATTTTTATTTATAGTGTGCGGGAGCAGAGGGTCTCCTGAGATGAACAGCATTGATTTCAGCATCGGGACCCCCTGCTTCCCGAGTTACTGGCCCAGATATGGGGTGCCGGTATCTCTTTCATTATTTAAATGTCGCACATCATGTGACATGGACGCTTTAAAAATGGCGGCAACACTGGCATACCAGGGCCTGTAACTAGGGAAGCAGGGGGTCCCTGAGCCCTAAATCAAAGCGGTTCAGCTCAGGAGACCCCCTGCTCCCACACACTATTTAAAACAATATATATTTAAGCAGCTTCATTACCTTTAGCGGCTATCCGCTAAGGCAATGAAGGGGTTAAGGCCCAATAGCAGCTTTATAGGGGGCATTTGCCCCCAATAAACCTTGCAATATGTGCGACACACCCCGTGCCCCCAACAAGCCCTATACCCCCCTAACATACATAAAAAAAAATTTACGCATAGGAATGTTACTATAGGCCGGTAGGGGCCCTTGGGTGGTCCCCGCAGGTGTCCGGGGCCCACACAGGGATCCCCGGGTGGTCCCCACAGGTGTCTGGGGGTCCCCGCTGGCCTGTGGTACCAATCCTGTGCACAAAAAAATAAAAACTTGGAAATAAATACACCCCTCTCCCCGATAACAGGTACAGTGCAGTAATTGGCAAATGAGAACACGGGTGTCGCGTTGCCATGGCACCGTGTTGTCACATGACCCCACGGCGTCATTTGATGCCAGAGGGGAGCAGGGGCGGAGAGCAGGCAGGGGGCGCAGGGAGAAAAGTTTGCGTACCCCTGCACTATAGCACTGGGGTGGGCTGGGCAACACCATTAACAGAATAAAGAGTTATAGCTCGAACAATAGATAATCCTGCCTCTGCTGTTCCAAAGCATGTACTGTACATACTGTCAGTACCATATAGCAGCGGTGCGCAAACTGGGAGTCGCAAGATTTTTTTTGGGGGGGTGGGGCGCGCGGGTGGTTGCAGTGGTCCCGTGCTTTTCACCTAGGCATTTAAATGAAATGCCGGGGGACCGCGCGCGGCCTAAGCACCTTTTACTTACCGGGATTCTGCCGCCTTCAGCACGCGTTACCATGGCGGGGTCATGTGACGTCATGGTTGCCACTGTAACGTGACGTCAAATGATGTTGCGGGTCATGTGACGTGTTACCATGGCGGGGTCATTTGACGCCGCACGAGGTAAGGAGGGGGGGCGCGGCGCACCAGGGAGGAGGTAAGGCAGGTGGGGCGCCGCAATAAGTTTGCGCGCCCATGCCATATACACTATGTTCAGAAAAAAAACCTTTTATTTTTCCTTTTATCTTGCAGAAAATGCACTAAATAATCATGAATATTTGAGCAATTCTAGGCCTATCACTGTAGATTATTACATTTAAAATGTATTTGTTAATCTAATAAATGTTCTTTGGAAACAGTGATGGCGTGATGACCTCATCAAGGGCATAGTTACAAAATGGTGTTTAGCGAAGAAGATGAGCACATTATAAAGTGCTGGCGACAGAGCAAGAGTTATGGTCCAAAACGCTGACACAAAATGACTCCTGATGAAGGACGGTCGCTAGGAGGACTAAAAAAACGAATTCGTAAATCAAGTTATCGTTCAGGAGTGGGAGCAGCTGCAGTCAGACAGTGGTGTTGTCTTCGGGCGGGCGTGTCAGCAGGAGGAGGACATTTTGAACACACACTTTGAACTCAAACATTATAGTAATCCTAATGTTTCAGATTGGATTAACAACAGTTTAACACACGAGCTACGAAGGAAAAACTTCTATTTCGCGTTTAATGAACATGAGCCTGTCGCAGTGTATCTGGTACTTGTTTGCTGACATAATACAGCGACATCAATATATTTTACATCACTTTTTGCCTGGACACGGTGTATAATGAAAAAATGAAAGATGTTCTGCAATTGAATAGCTTCAAAGCAGAGACTTATATCAACGGAGCTTGCTTATTAAGGAAAAGGCGGCTGAGATCAGGAATACTTTTGCTGTAAATTTGTTGCAGCAAATGATTAAAGGTTCAACCTGACTGTGTGTAACGGGGGCTCACCACAAACAGGACGGGACCGCGAGGCTGAGGTGGGGATGTCAGAATACACCGACCTACAACCGAGTAACCGCGTCCGGATTGCAGAGTCGTAGTCGTGTAGCCGGGTCAGGGTAGGAGAGGTTAGGATGGTCGTGATACTCGCTGTGGTCTAGGATTGGAGAAGTCGGATGGTCGTGATACTCGCTGTGGTCTGGGGTTGGAGAAGTCGGATGGTCGTGATACTCGAGGTGGTCTAGGATTGGAGAAGTCGGGTTGTCGTTGTGCGCAGCCTGAGTCCAGGAGTACAGAAAGTGGGAGTCCAAATGCAAGCCGTGGTCAGGGGTCAGAGAAGGCAGCGGTCCGGGTACAAGCTGAGGTCAAACTTAGATAAATCAAGACAGAATGGAAGAGCAACAGCAGGGCAGCAGGGTGCTTGGGGTAAGCACTTCGAAGCATAAACAGAAGTTTGTGCTCAGCCAAATTGGAGGAGGATTTGGTGAGCATAAATAGGGCAGGTAGCCAATAGCAGGTTAGTACAAGGCTGCAGGGTAATGAATGAGAACCGCCCTCTCAGATGTATTCACTCCACCGACAGGCAGGGGCGGGAAGAAGAGCAGGTGCAGAATAATTTATGTTGTTAGCCCCTCGCATGTCCCTGGGGATGCAGCGCCAGCGTGGAGTGTGAGCAGGAGCACCTTCCGCTGTGTCACGGGATGCGGTGCAGGGGCGGAGCCTAGATCTGTCCTGGTAGTGGGAATGTGGCGCTTGCGTGAGAAGTGTCACCTGCGACATCACGGGGCGGGGCCTAAGACCGATCTGTGAGGTGTCACCCCCGACTGACAGCACGACTCCTGTGCAGATCCTCAGAGTGAGGTGCGTCACCCCTCCCATCACGGGGCGCGTCACGGGTGTGGGGCCGAGGTCCGATCCTCACACTGAGGCACAAAAGTGAACTAAAGGCAGTGACAGTTTAAAATAATTACATCTTGGTGACTGATACTCAAAAAGACCAGGCAGATCAGTGTACTGTGAACCAGTTTTCCTTAAAAACAAATATATCGTAAAGTTCAGTAATTGTAGTCTTTAGACCATTAAAATATAGGAAAAGTTGGCATTTTAGTGTTGGCTGGGCTTGCTCACAGTAGTAATGAACTCTTCCATGGGTCTACATATTAGCATTTGAAGAGATATTGGGAGTAGCGCAGCTAGGCCAACATTATGAAGCTGGTGGTAAGGTCCACGTCAGGCACAAAATACAGGGCAAGCAGCCAAACTCAAGTTGACGTGACCATAAGAACGTAACAGCTGGCTCTGTATATTCTTGGCCCAGACTTGGCTGCACAAGATGTTTAATGCAGTAGACTGAAGTCTTCTGTTAAATTCCTGTCAAATAAGGATTTTGAAGCTGCAATGTGCCTCATTTGTATATGCGCACTCAGAATTGGAATATCTGCAGCCTAACCCCTTGTGTACAGAGGGGCCAGCATTGCATTGCTTTGCAATAGGATGAAACTGGTGTTTTGGACCTGGGGTAAACATACACATGTGCTCATGAGCCTCTTATCTTTGCTGTATTCTGTATGTTAGAGGGGTTTTGATTATTGCTAACCATAAACCTTGAGTTTGGTTTACAATGACTGTGATCTTCACACTACAAACAGTGACCATACGCATGGGTTTTATGGAATGTTTGCCACCTAGCAATAGCTGGTGGGAGGCTGCAAGCCTCCTGGAAAGAAACTTGTTATAAACAAGCATGAGAAGATACATTATCTGCTCTTAATCGATTGATAAGCATTGATCCAGGGTGGCACCTCATCTGTACTGGTATGTGACTACCCCAATAATGGGCCAAACATTCAATTATATAACCAATATCAGTAGAATCAGAGCGATCATGTCAGTTGGGTTATCAGCTCAAAAAGCTACAGATGTCCCTAATTTTGACAACTCTTGGCTCTTTGTTCCCCTTTTTCAAAAGAGGTCAGATCTCTAACACAAAGCTAGGAAATTCTCCTTTGAGGTGAACGGGGGTTTCCATAGACAAACAACCCCTTAGAAGAGTGTGTTGGTCCTACAGAGGTTTCTCAGGCAGTAAAAGTGGAAACTCGTAAGTGCCAACAAAGACTTATCTTCAGTTAGCTCTAAATACACTTAAAAACAAGTAACGCGCAGTCAATAATATCATCGTAATTCGCAGCTCAAACCGTTTCTGGATTGTTTTTCTCAATCCCAAATGTGCAATAGTCTGGATGTTTGGGGAGCGCAGGTATTTGTAATCAGAAAAAACATACAAAATATAGTGCAATATATCTGTGAATAAGGTGTATTTTCTTGGTTGTCAAAATCCAACAGGGTGTGTACTCACAAATTCCCAAATCTTTTGTGCATATTCATAATCAGTGGCAAATTATGTTTTTAAGGTGTCTGTCTGTATTTCTTGGGTCCACAGGTATGGCAAAACATATATCACCCTATAATGATACAGATATTGTGTCCTATATATCACCTTTGACTAGAATGTAAATAACATTTCCTTGAAGCTGGTCTCTCTGGATAAGTATCTTTCCATTTGACACCTTCTGGATCTATTAAAAATCATAAAGCAGGGGTCAGGGCTGGCGGCAGAGGTGCAAAGTCGAGGAGGCAAGCGGAGGTCAAGGCAGGCGGAAGGCAGCAAAGTCGGGGTCACGGTCCGGGGTCAGCAACAGGAATTAAAAACAGGTAGGAGGGTAAAGCGTAACTGCAAAGACCGATAGGAGCTGCAAACACACAGAACTTTGCTCGGCGACTCTCTATGGTAACTGCAGCCTTATAAAGCAGGCTGGCCACAGAGAGCAGAAATGGCAGGAGAGGCAGAAAAACTGGACCATAGTGGAAACCCAGCACGGTTCAAGCAGAATCCTTACAGGGGGCGGGGAGAAGGTGTGACACATGATAAGGGGGAAGTAGGGGTCACATGGGGAGAACAGGCAGTGGGGTACAAGGCTGGGATGAGGGCAGTTGGGGGGGAGGGGGGGCAGTAGGGTGATTATCCCTACCTTGCCCTCCAGTCTCCACAGACAGCACCACATGGAGCTCTCAGCAGGCAGAGTGTATACTCACTCTCTGTGCTTCTTCGGAGTCCAGCAGGGGTTACTGGTCTATATGAGCTCAGGAGAAGAGCTGGCTAGGGCGCACTATGGCTTCTCTTCCATATCTCTATGGTCCCTCGGCATAGTCTGCAGTCAGAGCCCCCATTTTTTATTTTATTTCCCTTCAGGGGCCGTACATGAAGGCCCGAAGGGCCGCATGCTACTCTTGGGCCACAGGTTGGCCGCCCCTGCGCTAGAGTATCTTCCAGGGGAGTTTCCCTCACAGTCATAATGTAAGCAACTCATTGGTCTTCTTCCCACACTTCTGTGAAACACTATTGGAGACCCTCTGAACCAGAGTTTGAGAGTACTACCAAGCTACTCTCCCACCGGCTGGTACTAAGTGGCCAGCATCCTGTAGAACAGAAACAGAGTTTACAAGAATACATAATCAGCAAAAAGCAGTCGCCTCCCCGCCCCCGTACCCCCCCAATCCATCCCCAGTTACAGGCATGTTTGATGCAGCGGATTTTAGTCTATAGGTTTTATATTGATACACTTTTCTGATTTCTTCAGACTCAGACCAGCTATCCAGGGAGAACGCTCAGCTATCATCTAAGCCAGACACAGGACGATAAAGTAAACATTCCCCCAACCCCCCACTCTGAGCTGTACCTTCTCCTCTATTGAGATACATACTCACCTGCTTGTTTATATCTACAGCTGGCTCTCTGACGATGGCTTCACAAAGACTTCCGTCTTGATGAGCTGAGTACCGTTACTAACCTAATTCCTGTAACCCAATAATAATAATAATAATAATAGTTTGTCATGTTCTTCAATGTTGGGCTATTAAACACATTCTGATCACATGTTGCTTCCCTTTCTTTTCTGCTTCCTGGAGTAGTTTTATTCACATATTCATGATAACACATTATTATCGGCTTGATGGTCACATATTGTGTCCGCCTCAGAGAAATCGGATGTCCTTTTACACGCCCAAATCAGGTGACCGCACCACTAGGACATCCCCACTGCATTTTGTTTCCAACGTGTTTGTTCTCCTGGATGCTTGCAGGCTCAGTTGCCATCTCTCCCTTGGACAAATTAAGTTTGAAGCTCATGGATTCCTACAAAATCTGTTAATGTGTTGTCGTAGGTATTTTGCCGTACAAGCAGCAAGATATATCACTGTAGCCAAAATGTTCAATGGAAATACACATTTGTTTGTGGAGAACAAGCGATTGGCAACACACCTATTATCCAGGGTTTGTATCTTTAATGAAATCACTGTATGATATGCAAGAATGGAGAGGAGCATGTTTTAATTGAAGAGGCAGTGTAGTAATAAAAAGGCATAATTATAACCTACGAACACAAGGGGGCAGTCTTGCACTAGCCTTATCTGCAGCTGTAAAACATCACACATACCCCATTGTAAATTGTTTGGAACGACCTAGAAAAGATTAGTTTTCCTTTTTGTACTCTTGGTCAAGGAGACAAAGTAAGTTATGTGCGGACATTAAAACAAATAAAGCTGGTGCTGCTGAAATCTGGATGAAAAACAGCTAAAAGTGTAAACACCTGTAAAAAGTAATTTTGTGTGGAGAATTAATGGCGCCAATTCATGTGCCTCGTAAATCTGTCTCTCGTCTTTTACTTGTTCTAATCACAAGGTCGCTTAGAGCAGCGCCTGCCGGGAAACCGTGCACGGTTAAACAAACAGTGACAGTGTGATGTCAGCATACTGTATATCAAAATAATGACAAGTTAAATATAAAATAAGTTAAAATAAAAACATTCAAGGAAAAATAAATGAAAATAACTCCAAGTAAAATAGATAGAATTATAGAAATAAAAATAACATTGAAATGGAAAAATAAAATGATACAAAATAAATAAATGTGTTCAGCGAAGGGCGACTATCCCAGTCTTGTTACTCTCCTCTTTAGCTCTTTCTCTAGGGCTGGGGTCACCAATGCAGTCCCGCCATGGCGCCCACTAAGCCTTGTGTGGGTGTCCGACTTGCGACCAGGGCCGCCGATGGGGTGGAGAGCTGGACAAAGTTCACCTTTCCTGTCTTGCCTTCAAATACTTTCTGGGCAAGCTACCCAGCTACCTGAACAAGCTCCTCACCCCTACCACATGCAGGGCCGTCTTAACAGCATTATAGGCCCCCGGGCAAAGCAGTGCGCTGGGCCCTGCCAACTCTCCGCTACAAGTCGTCATTTTCTCCTTCTACCGAGTTAGCGGGAGATTTGAATGTTGAGGCGGGTGATCGGAAAATTTGTGTTAAATTCTGGTCTGTGCATAGATTAGCGTGGGGCCCCTATGCTCGTGGGGCCGCCGGGCAACTGCCCAGCGTGCGTTAAGATGACACTGACCACATGCAGCACTTATCATCTGAGATCTGACTCCAAAAGACTGTTCATGGTCCCAAGGCTCAACAAAGTATCCGGCCGCTCCTCCTTCTCTTACCGTGCACCCCAAAACTGGAACAACCTACCAGAGACTCTCACAGCCGCCACCAGTCTAAGTTCTTTCAAAACCAAAGCTGTCTCACATTTTAATCTGGTCTGTACCTGTTATATATGTCTATAATATATAGTATCTCTAACTGTGCACGCAATGTCTTGTATATAATGTATACCCTGTTCACTTATGTAACTGTATTTGTAACCATGTACTATTTGTCATTTTAACTCTGTGCCCAGGACATACTTGAAAACAAGAGGTAACTCTCAATGTATTACTGCATGGTAAAATATTTTAGAAATAAATAAATAAACTAATAATGATCATCTGATGATGACCCTCGGAGTCTGTTTCACGCTATGTGTTTCTTATGGGCACAACCCAAGACCCCACCAAAGCAAATGACTATAACCTGCTGTCAGTGAGCCCGGGTTTAACGTGTCAGTCTGTCCAGCTTCTGCTGTCTATGTTGTGTCTTTGAAATGTTCATAATATCAGAGAATCTACTATAGAAATGTACACGAATGTTACGGGACAACAAGATCATGCAGATTTTGCTAACTGTGGGTGCTGTTAATTATTTAGAAGAGTATAAACCCATGCTGGGAAAATGTTTTGATGGTCCCAATTATGCCTTCCCCTACACCCACACACAACAAAACCTTTTCTCCCACGTTACCTGTCTGTAATGACTTTGTGTTATCCTTTATTGCTGTTGTCTTGTTGATATACCTGTATGAAAGGGAAAATGCAAAAGCTATAAAATAAAGGGATATAAAAAAAATGTTCCTAATGGCTAAGACTCTGTGCCTATCGTCATTCACTGTGACTGTCACTAATTATGTGTGTCACCTAACTCTATGGTGTATGGGTGAACTGTATGGCGACTCCGTGGTTTGATTCACTCACTCTGTCAAACTATCTGTCTTTCTATCTAATGATCTAGTTTGTCACGTATATCTATTTCCCTGTTTATTTATTGGTCTATTTACACTTCTGTATTTCTGTCTGTCTATGCCGCTCTCTGACTATATATCTCCCTTTATGTATATCTAGCAGTTATCTATTGAGTTCAGCTCCTTATGAATGGGACTAAAGGTTTCCAGGGGAATGGGAAGGTGGCTTCACAGTATAATGAAGACGCCCTCGGTAGCGTTGGAATTGGAGTTTGACCCACACGGTACATTATTTTTATACTCATATCACTTTTTGTTTTATCCGCCAGGACATTATCTTTGGAAATAAAACAAACGAAGGAGTTAATACTTTATCACGTGCCCGTTTGCAGATACAGTACTTCCAATAGTCCTTAAAACAGGCATTGAAGGTGCAGGACTATTAAATATGTTGCCTACAGCCTATAACTACAAGAAAAAAACACCCCAGGGAGGTTTCAGCTTTAAAGGTTTGAGCTGAAAAGAGGAGTTCTCAGGATGGGGCTTTCACTGGAATTACTTAGCAAATAAGTTAGATCACACACGGGAAGGTGTGAACATGGCACTGGTGCAGGGCTGAAAACTGTTTTAATTTAACACACGCAGACATCATTTTTCCACTTCCCAGTGTGCACATGATTTGAAATCCTGTGGCCTATGTATAATCTTCAAATAGCGGAGGATTTATTTCTACAAGTGAATACATATTGTTAGTGGGCCTACCAGTCGGCGCCTTCCAATACATAGTGCTGGGGAACAAAATCAGGACAAATAACTGCGGAGAAAAACAAAAACGGATACGAGAAGTTGGGGGTTGCTGTTCACTTGGATCTCCTCATATGGAAATGATTGTTGAGGATTGTATTGTATTGTATGTCTTTATTTATATAGTGCCATTAATGTACATAGCGCTTCACAGTAGTAATACATGTGGTAATCAAATAAATAACAGATAATATAAATAACAGAGCATGGGAATAAGGGCTTCAGACATAAAAGTAACATTAAGGAAGAGGAGTCCCTGCCCCGAGGAGCGTACAATCTAATTGGTAGGTAGGGAGAACGTACAGAGACAGTAGGATGAGATAATAACTTTATTTCATACAGCGCGTCTCTCCCAATGAGACACAAAGCGCTTCACAGTTCAGTGTAGCGCGCGGTACGCAGCATATCGGATTATTCAGACACAGTCCCTGTCCAGATGGGCTTACAATCTATGTTTTTGGTGGCTGAAGGAGATACAGTGACATGCCCAAGGTCCCCAGGACACCAGGAATCAAACTAGGTTCCCGTGATTCAAACCCAGTTCATATACAAGTCAAAGCTGGTGGTTGAAGAGACCCAACACGTGTTGGCACGATTGCTGCTTCAGGGAGCATATTTAATGACATTAGAAAACATGTCTTTATGGAGTCAATCAGAGTATCAATGTATAAAAGCAGGCACACACCTAGTTTATGGGGAGTACGAAAACCTCCCCCCGTACAGCAAAGATAGAATTCCCATGGGTGTGTTTGTATGTTTTCTACAGCTCCCCAAACAAGCTTCATTCAGCCCGTAATCACATGAATTATAGGGGTTAGGCTGCAGGGGAGGATACTGAACAGAGATATGCAGAGTCTGCAGTGGGCATGTCCCTTTTAGAGATTTCTACCCCTTATTATATGAATAACCGAGATATTTTGTGTGCTGCTTAATATATACAGTACATGGATGGCTCAGGAAAGTTGTAAACACCTCTTCCTAGTGGTTACAAAGCAGACATACATTTAGGTTATGGTGGGTTAAAAAGAAAAATTTAAAAAAAGTGTAACAAAAACCACTTACTCTACAAAGTACGGTAAAGATAGAATACCCATGGGTGTGTGTGAATATCTTTGACAGGTTCCCAAACCTGTTTTATTCACCCCATCATTACTTCATACAGATAAGGATTCTGGGTAGTGACATGTAAATGAGCACCCACTGATCAAGCGCAAACAGATGAGTCCAAAAGTAAATCGGTAACAAAGTAGCTGTCTGAGTGGGTCCACTGATTCTCCCTCCTCCTTGACCCAGGCGTAGCTGTGTGAACTGTGTAAGGCCTGGGACCCGCTGCGCTCGTTGGCGCGGGCGGCAATGTAGCGAGTTCCCCACCAGCAGGGGAATCCTCGCAAGCCGGTCCCGGTCCCCCCTGGCGGCACAGCTGACTACACGCTGTGGCGCGTCAGCCGCTAGGAGACACAACAGAATGGTGTTTCCTAGCGTTGACGCGTCACGTGGTGTGGCTGTGAGCCAATGGGGAGGGGAGGCTGCGGGAAGAGGGGAGGCTGCGGGAGGAGGAGAGGCTACGGGGAGCGGGGAGGAGTGTGGAGTGAAAGCAGCGTGAGTGCCTGTCTGTGTGTGTGTCTGAGTGCGTGAGTGCCTGCCTGTGTGTGTGTGTGTGTGTATGTGTGTGCCTGTCTGTGTGCGTGCCTGTCTCTGTCTGTGTGTGTGTGTGTATGAGTGCGTGCGTGCCTGTCTCTGTGTGTGTGTGTGTGTGTGTGTGTGTGTGTGTGTGTGTGTGTGTGTGTGTGTGTGTGTGTGTGTATGTATGTATGAGTGCCTGCGTGTGTGTGTTTTTTTTACTTACCTGCAGCCCGTGGCAGCCCGTGGAGGGAGGGGGGGGAAGAGTAGCGGGTCCCTCCGCTCAAGCCACGCCCCCCCCTCCATGTCAATCCTCCCACTCCCGCCCACCTCCCGCTCCGGCCCCTCACGTCATGGCCGCGCCCCCTCACGTCATGGCCGCGCCCCCGACCCGTTTGGCCACGCCCCCCCGCTCCGAGAAAAGTAGCCTGTAGACCGCAGATCGCGGTACAGCGAGTTGCACGCGCCGCCGGCAAGCAAGCCAGCCGTGCGGATGCGTGCAACGGGACCTTAGCCTTATGCAGCACGCAAAAGCTACCAAATAAAGAGGGGACGGAGCTAAAAGTGACACACACAGTGGGTGCTCATTTGCACGTCACTACCCAGAATCCTTATCTGCAGCCTAACCACTGTATGGCATGTCATAATGGGATAAATGAAGCAGGTTTGGGGACTTGGGGAAGACAGGCAAACACTAATTGCTATTCTGCATTTGCTGTACTTTGTACGGTGGATGGTTTTGTCACTTTTCTCACTTAAATTTTGATTAGGTTTTTCCAACAGTTGTGGGGGGAGGGGGGTACAGAAATAAAAAGGGAGGGGGAGTGGGAGGGGGGGGGAAGTGGGGGGGAGGAATGGAAAGGAAATAACCGATGACCTCCATGCTGCCAAAGACAGAGGTCATTACACTCTGCTCATATTACTCGACCTCTCTGCAGCATTTGACACCGTGGACCACCCTCTTCTCCTTCACATTCTCCATACTCTTGGTATTCGTAGCAAAGCTCTATCCTGGATCTCCTCTTACCTCTCCCATCGTACTTTCAGTGTCTCTTTTGCTAACACGTCCTCCTCTATCGATCTCTCTGTGGGGGTACCCCAGGGCTCTGTCCTGGGACCCTTTCTCTTTTCTCTTTACACACTCTCTCTAGGTGACCTAATCACATCCCTTGGGTTTAAATATCACCTCTATGCTGACGACACACAAATTTACCTTTCAACCCCTGACCTTACACCTGCTATACAGACCAAAGTTTCTGAATGTCTCTCTGGAATATCATCCCGGATGGCCATCCGCCGACTGAAACTTAACATGGCAAAAACAGAGCTCCTTATACTTCCTCCCAAACCTGGCCCTACTACCTCCTTCTACAGTATTGTTGGAAATGCGATCATTCACCCAGTAGCCCAAGCACGCTGCCTAGGGGTCACACTCGATTCCTCTCTCACATTCTCCTCTCACATTCAAAACGTTTCTAAAACTTGTCACTTTTTCCTCCGCAATATTACAAAGATACGCCCTTTCCTCTGTTACTCGTCTGCTAAAACTCTGACTCAGGCCCTCATTCTCTCCCATCTCGATTACTGCAACCTCCTGCTGTCCGGCCTCCCTGCCTCTCACCTGTCTCCCCTACAATCTATCCTAAACGTTGCTGCCAGAATCACTCTACTCTTTCCTAAATCTGTCTCCGCATCTCCCCTCCTGAAATCCCTCTCCTGGCTTCCAATCAAATCCCGCATCTCGCACTCAATTCTCCTCCTCACTTTTAAAGCTTTACACTCTTCTGCCCCTCCTTATATCTCAGCCCTAATTTCTCGCTATGCACCATCCCGACTCTTGCGTTCTTCTCAAGGATGTCTTCTTTCTACCCCCTTTGTATCTAAAGCCCTCTCCCGCCTTAAACCTTTCTCACTTTCTGCCCCGCACCTCTGGAATGCCCTTCCCCTTAATACCCGACGAGCACCCTCTCTATCCACCTTTAAGACCCACCTTAAGACACATTTGCTTAAAGAAGCGTATGAATAGCACTGTGGATATTCTGAACACATGATACAAAAAGCTTGGCCCCCTGTAGACGCACTTACTAGAATTCCCTCCTACTGTCTCTGTACGTTCCCCTACCTACCAAATAGATTCTAAGCTCCTCGGAGCAGGGACTCCTCTTCCTTAATGTTACTCTAATGTCTGAAGCACTTATTTCCATGACCTGTTATTTATATTATTTGTTATTTATATGATTACTACATGTATTACTACTGTGAAGCTGTAACGGATTGGGGGACTCGCGGTTCCCAGCTTGTCCCCGTCACCCCAGGTTCCACAGTGCCTAGTTCCTCCGCTCCCCTACGTCCCCAATCTCTACCTCCCTCCCTGAGCCGTTCCTCACGGCACGGTCCGCAAGCCCTGGCTCACACTGTGCGCATGTGCGCGTCCCCCTCACCAAGCGTGCGCGTTCACGATCGCGGTTTCCCTACCATGGGTCACGCACTCCTCGGCATGCCTCTGTCATCCATGGCCGTTCCCTACCTGGTACCTCCGTTCCTCCTTCCCCTCTGTCTCCTGTCCCGTACGCCTCCTCCGCTGGTCTTCCCCCATGCTCGGGTAAACGCGCAGTGCGCGCGCATAGCAGGGTTACAGAGGGCGCGCGCACCCCCTCTACTTGCTTGCCGCCCCCACGCTCTGGCTCCGCCCCCCGTCGGTTGCAAGCTATAACTCTTGATTACCTCCCTGTTTCCTCCCCTGCTCTCAATGACCTATCCCTGCAAGTACCCACTCAAACCTATGCTCCTCCCTTCATCCCTATTGGCGCTTCTTCCCATATAACCCCACTTTGTCCTCTCAGTCCTTGCTCTGCATAGCTTTCCTGTAGCTCCTGTGTGTGCAGTGTCTATGCCTGGCTCCCTTGTCTGTTTCAGCTCTGGTTCCTGTCCCTGCCCCTGTTTGGATTCCTTTGGCTTGAACTTGAACTCTGCTTTGGACTTGACTATGCTACCTTCTCCTGCCCTTGAACCCTGGCTTTCGGACATCACTACGCTGCTCTCTCCAACCCCTGAACTCTGGCACTTGGACATTACCCTCCGACCTCTGGCACCCCGGACTCAGCAAGTATTACGTTAACCCTTACTCACCAGGCCCGGCAACGCTATTACCACACTCCGGGCACGCCCTCACTGCTGTGGGTGCGTGTTAGACCCTTACCCACCTCAGTACTGGGGACTGGCCAGGTCTGCGGGCATACTGTACAGGCATTACAGAAGCGCTATGTACATTTATGGCGCTATATAAATAAAGACATACAATACAATGGTGCAACATTCCTGACGAGCATTCTTCGCATATAAAAAATACATTACCGAAGGGATTCCTACGTGATTCCGCTGGAGAGGAGGAATCAGGAGAGCACCGCAGCAGAAAGTGGGAACCAAACCATGAAGTGCAGTAAAACCAAGGTACTTTAATCCAAATAGACGCCACACAGCAACATACAGGTGAGGCAAATGTTCCTCTAACGCATTTTGCGCTTGTGCAGCGCTTTGTCAAAGACAAACGCGTTAGAGGAACATTTGCCTCACCTGTATGTTGCTGTGTGGCGTCTATTTGGATTAAAGTACCTTGGTTTTACTGCACTTCATGGTTTGGTTCCCACTTTCTGCTGCGGTGCTCTCCTGATTCCTCCTCTCCAGCGGTATCACGTAGGAATCCCTTCGGTTGTATACCTTTCCAGGAGACGCACGCGATCTGGAGTTCACATGGATGGTCACAGTCAGTGAGTAATATTTATATTTTCATCGTGGTTTATCCTTTTTCCTTGACTGTATTACATGGGCATGCCAACAAGACTGAGAATGTTGCACTATCTACAGTGCTATACTGCATGAATATGTGCAAGGGGGAGTCAGGACTTATTGCTATCTACTAACACTCCAACCGCTATCATTTACTCACTTGCTATACATGACCATCCTCTCTCTGTATTAACCGCACATGACTTTATCTGCCTGGTCTGTTTCTGTTTCTAACAAGTGGTTTGGAGCACTAGTAGAGACTCAGCGGTCTCTTGTTCAGTAAAAGATGCATTATACATGGTCACTGGAAAAGACAACAATAACATTTTAGATCAAATCTGTTTTTCCCTATTTTATCTCGATTTTTATTTTATTTTGGGGGGGAGTGTGGGAGGGGGGGGGAGGGAGGGGAGGGGGGGAGGGAGGGAGGGAGGGGAGGGGGGAACCCCCATCGGGTTACCTGGAGAACACAGAAAGTCTCATTGGAGGATATTGGACTGATCCACAGGTGGGTGATCCTGCGTGATGAGTGTTTCATGAATCAGCCACGACTGGGTTTTGTCACTTTTGACTGTTATAACCTATTTGTGCGTCAGTTTTATAACACTTTAAGCATTCCTGCCAGAAATGAGTAAGTAATATAGCACTTTTCTTAGTTTGAAACAAAGGATGTCAGGATACACACACACACATACATTAAAGTGTGTAAGAAGAATTACACGTCGTTCCTTTTCATTATGCATGCATTTACACACAATGGGGCCTATGCAGAGAGCAGCGCTATTTCGAAATTCGCCATTTTTTGGAGAAAATCGCGCAGAAAACAGCAGAAAATGGCGAGTTCCGAAAAACGCGCCAATTTTTCTTTTCTATTTCTAAAACTCGCCTCGCGGCTGGCGAGAACCTCAATCTCGCCAGTTTAAAAAATATCCTAATGCAGAGAGGCGCGAACGGCATCTAGCGGCTGTTCGCGCCAATAAAATGGCGCGATTGTCTCCTTTTTGCCTCGCCAGAAAAAATTGGCAAGAAGCTGCCGCTCGCGGCCATTGCAATGGGAAAAAAAAGGCGCAAATTTGTTTTTACAAGTTTCTGAAGCGCGCATCTCGCCAATTTAAACTCGCCACACGCATCCATGTTAAACATAGCAGAATTCGCACTTTTCTGCATATGGAGAATAAAACTCTCCAAAAAAGCTACTTTTTAATAAATTCGCCAATTTTAAAATTCGCTGCTCTCTGCATAGGCCCCAATGTATGATAAACACCTTGGAGAGCTCTGCTGGCTTCAAATTGTAGAAAAATACATCATTTGGTTGACAAAACCATTTAACGCAGCAATTCCCCTCAGATACCTAAATTCTGAGTTGCCTACTTACTCTTTAAGTTGTCCTTAAAAGTTACCAAAAAGACAGGTTTTCAGGATATCCCTGCTTCAGCCAACTGGCTCAATCAATGGCTCAGTCTAAGAAGTGCTGAAGCAGGGATATCCTGAAAACCTGACCTGTTGGTGGCTCTTGAGGGCTGGAGTTGCTCACTCCTGGGTTAATGCATACAGTGTTGATGTCTCGCTCCCCCCTTAATCTTTAGTGCCATTTAGAACCGCAGTGGGCTGTGGGGAGAGCTCCATTTTAACCTCCCGGACATTGAATATTTCAAACACATATCATCTGAGATCTGACTCCAAAAGACTGTTCATGGTCCCAAGGCTCAACAAAGTATCCGGCCGCTCCTCCTCCTCTTACCGTGCACCCCACAACTGGAACAGTCTGCCGGAAACTCTCACAGCCACCACCAGTTTAAGTTCGTTCAAAACCAAAGCGGTCTCACATTTTAATCTGGTCTGTAACTGTTACATACGCCTATAATACATATTATCTTTAACTGTGCATGTAATGTCTTGTACATACTGTATACCCTGTTCACTTATGTAACGTGCATTATTTGTCATCTTAACTCTATGCCCAGGACATACATGAAAACTTAGAGGTAACTCTCAATGTATTACTTCCTGGTAAATGCAATATCACAAGAAAAGCTGCACACCACAAAAGATATATAAAGATACTTGCTAAGACCGGTGCTCCTGCTTCAGGGATATCTGCCTGGAACATCCAGCATTGGAGAAAGTAGAAGCATCCAGGGCAACTTCGGATTTCTTTAGAAAAATTTATTCAGCACAAAAACACAACGTTTCATCCGTAGGATCCCTCTACTTTCTCTTACTTCCTGGTAAAACATTTTATTAATAAATAAATGTATATCTCCTGAATGAAGCAACAGATTTCAAAAATAAAAACAGCATTGGAAAGAGCGAGAGATCTCTTCAATGCAAAGAAGGCCGCGTCCATAGTCCGCGTGACATCGCTTGCGCCCCAAACAATGCGCGTGCGCAAGAGCGACGGTGCAGCCGATTTTTTGCAACATTTGTTATTTTGTTGCGCGACGGCCGGGTCACGTGTGCGGTTCAGTCAATGAGGATGCACCGCTCACGTGACATCACTGGCACGCCTCCGACACGCCTCCCCGTCGCGTCTCCTCCAGATCCCACAGGCCACGGATCGCCTTGCAGCAGGCGCGCGCGACAGAGCGCGTGGTGCCTGCAATATCCGAGGCCTAAGGCCACGCTTATAGTCCCAGCTGACGTCACACTGCGGTCGCTGAAAAAAAATCGAATTGAAGTGACTTCCAGCGATCGCGAACAAGCCATCGCACCGACGCTCCTACTATAAGCGCACGCAACGTCTTCAATACATTTGATTTGACGCGACGTCACGTCGCCGGGACTATAAGCGCGGCCTAAGAATGACGATCAGTGCCGACTGCTGTTTTAACGTTATACGATACTTTTACTTCAATGGGTAACAATTTAAAACTTGTGCTTTTCCAATCAACATATTATTTGTGTCTGGCAGACCCATGGTTTCTCTTCACAGGTGCACTTAGAAAAAAAACTATATTTAATAATGACAGATGGAAAATATACAGGGAATTCAAATGGCCCAATTTAAACAACAAGATACCCATGCTATCTAACAAACAAAGCTAAAACAGAAATCTCTCTCTCTTACGTTAACTGGATGAAACAGAATTTATCAGGCATGATAAAAGCTACGATGCTGCGCTTTTGATTGCATACAATATGGCCTTTCTTAGAATGTTCAAATATTGTTTTCCAGCTGTGTCAGATATTCAAGGGGACGCATTTAAAGATATCAAACACAAAATGCATATTTTCTCCAGTGTTCCATTGAATCAAAGACAAGCTGCATAAAACAGATGGAAAAGGCCGTTTGATCTCTGGTTCTAACACTTGGTGTAAGGCATAGCACTTCCATGTAGTCTTTCTGGCAGAACGGGGATGTCCGTTTCCTGGGAAATCGGAATAAATATTGCTATGACACACTCTTCGTGAGCTCGGCATTGTTAGATCAGACTCATTTAAAGGCACAATTTGTGATGCTCACGTTTAGAAGGCATGTTTGGTAAGACTTTGTCTTTCAAAATGTTTCACTCTATTAAGAATAATCCTTCCTTTTTTTTTTTTTTTACCATGTAGCAGCCACAGAAATCTGCATCTATAGATTTTCTGAGCGGTATGAAATTGCGGCTGTTTTCTCTCAGCCTTTTCTCATTCACCAGCATTGAGCACCCACAAAACTAGTAGTGTTTAGCCAATAAAGCCCATAGTAGTGCTTTACCTTTTTACTGATAAAATGTTTATTGCATGATTTCTGAGAAATAATATTTAAAGCAATAATCTTACCTAGTATGCCTCGTAATGTCATTTTCGGTGTAAGTATCATATTAACCATGTCCTCCAATCCACAACACCAGTTTTCCACTTTCAACTCTCTTTTTCGCCTACCACAACAGTTCCCACTACTTCCCTTACAGCTCAAGATCCCGATAACCACTTTAAATGGTAAAGTCGGCGCTTTTCAAGACGACATAGCACTTTGTCCAGGACCAGCTACACAATTCGTTCCCACCATACTCACAAAGCAATCCTCACTTCCTTCCAACCAGTTACTGAGGAGGAAGTCTCCCGTCTTCTCTCCTTATTCCCCGTATAACCTGCACTCTCTGTCCTATCCCCCTCACATCTCCTCCCTCACTTTCCGCCACCATTATTCCAACACCAACGCATCTCTTCAACCTCTCTCTGAACACAGACTCATTTCCTTCATCTTTTAAGCATGATTCTGTCACACCTGCAGAAACCTTTTCAGATCCTACCTCCCCTTCCAGCTAGTGTCCTATCTTCCTTCTACCATTCGCATACAAACTTCTTGAACGACTCATTTATAACCGCAGGCAGGACTTTCTCCCTTCTAAGGGCTGGGACCCGCTGCGCCCGGTGGCGCGGGCGGCGGCATGAGCGCAACTCACCATTGCGGTTTAACCTCACGATCCGGTCCCAGTCCCTCTGCACTGCCAACTGATGACGTACTGTGACGCGTCAGCCAGCACGGGATACAAGAGAATGGTGTTCCCATGCGGCAACGCGTCACATGGTACGCGAAGGGGCCAATCATAGACTGGCTCCCATCAACCAATGGCAAGCCAGCTAGTGCTAGCCAATGGGAGCAAATTTGTTTTGGCCCCGCCCCCCGTCATGGCCGTGCCCCCCCCCGTCATGGCCGTGCCCCCCACGTCATGACCGCGCCCCCCACGTCATGACCGCGCCCCCCCGACCAGTGTGGCCACGAACCCCCCCCCCCCCCCGCTCCGAAATTTTTTCCTGCAGACCGCAGATCGCGGTGCAGTGAGTTGCACGCGCCGCCGGCAAGCAAGACAGCCGTGCGGACGCGTGCAATGGGGCCTTAGCCTAACTCTCTTCTTGAGACGCCTCAGTATGCATTCCATCCTAACCACGCCAATGAAACTGCCTTCACAAAAGTCATTAATTACCTACTTAGGGTCAAATCTCCAGGGCAGTTCTGCTTACTTATTATTTTGGATTTATCTGCTTCTTTTGATATCTTTGATCACCCCTTCCTTCTGTATAACCCCCATTTTATTGCCCTCACCTGATTTACATCTTACCAAACTGACCACTCTTTTAGTGTTTCTATTGCTGGCCAACCCTCCTCTTCACTTACTTCAATTACTCAATCCCCCCAAAAATACATACCATAAAACCCTACCCCCATTTAATACATATAACCCCACCCCAATACATAATAAAAATACACCCACCCCCACTACGTAATAAAAATACACCTACTCCCCACAACCTAATACGTAATAAAAATACATCCACCCCCCCACCTCAATACATAATAAAAATACACCCCCCCACACCCTAATACAGTATATATTAAAAATACAACCCCCACCACATATTAAAAAATACACCCACCCCCAATACATATGAATTCGTGGGTGGGGTGTATATTTTATATTAAAAATACTCCCACCCCCCTAATACATATAAAAAATACCCCCAGTGCCCCAATACGTATAAAATTACCCCCACCCCCCAATACATATAAAAAATACCCCACTGCCCTAATACATATAAAATTACCCCCAGCCCCCTAATACATATAAAACATATCCCCCCCAATACATATATAAAAACAGACTTACCTTCTGGATGGTGAGGCCGGAGCCTGGTGTCTGTGGGCGCCCGGCTGGCCGACGTTGCAAGTTGGGCCCGACCTCTGGCCAGGCCCGGCTGCCGGTCCTCTCACCATAGGTATATGACAGCAAGACAAAAAAACAATTCCGCCCTCCATACAGGTAATAAGAATGAAAGCATACAATATACACCAAAAAATGAAAGTACTTACACCGATCACACAGTCAGAGCAGCAGATTTCGGTGACATGCGTTCCTCAATGACAGCCCATGTACACAATAACGATCCCCTATTGTAATAAATGGGAGTAAAAAATTAATTAACAATTTCACAATGAAGTGAGCTAACCCGCACATGTACATTTCCTGTCCAAATGTCCAGCTGGGAGCGGCTCTGCAGTGCGGTTAAGATGCAATGTTTAACTGATGCCTAAAATATTTACAAATCTGATTAATGGAAACACGTTACTCCAATAGATTTGCACACGATTTGCTAAAGTATTGAACTCTTGTATAGAAACCAAACCTAGTGACTCAAGATAGGCGAATCCGTCCAAATCCGTTTCTCAGGCTCTCTCGCATTCCCCCACCTTTACCCCCAATCCGTGCCGCGGTGTAAAAACGGCAAGGAGATTTGGTCGGTTTAAATCCGCGCGGATTCATCAAAATCGGCCATTGAATACGATCCGTTGAGGGATTTGTAGGATCCAGTCCGCGAATTCAGGAACTCGATTCTTAAAAATCCACCACTGGATCGCTGAATCCGCGGATTGGAGTCTACAGATCCGCCCACGGGTTATATATATTTCTGTAAGGATCTCTAGAGATCCAATATATCGGCACAGCACAAGAGATAATCACAAAAAGTGGTTTATTGGGTCCAAAATGCACACTGTAACTATTTAGCATTTTCTGTGCACCATGCCTGATTCTGCTGAGGCCTTTTTTCAGTGTGTGCTGCCATTCTCTCTCTTTCTATATATATGTGTGTGTGTGTGTGTGTGTGTGTGTGTATGATGGTGTGTGACATTAGAGGACAGTTGGTCATATTCCAAGGGGGGACATTAACGTCGGACGGCGACAGAGATGAAATCGACAGGGAGAAAAAACTGCAAGAGCAAAGAAAGGGAGACAAAGCAGAAAGGAACCAGTAGAAGATATAGTACAGGATAGGACAGAGGTGAAGGAGAGAGAAGGAGACAGCAGAGCACATGGCGTTCAGTAAGGAAAGGAGACATTGATTGATGATGAGAGAGAAGGAGCTACAGAGGTGAAGGCTAAAAAGGTTATTTTGAGCACACTTACTGTAGGTTGGTTAAAAGATTGCAGCATCGCCACTACATCGAGCTGCCCCTGGCGACAGAATCGGGTTGGGCAATGACGTGCGGCTAACAAACAGTACATTTCCTGATTAAATAACCGGATATGGCTTATTATTGTGACCGCCGTTCGATGTCCGAATGACCCCCACCGCCAAGGTTATGTATCGGAAATATTGCACACCTTAACTCCTGTGTCTGCCCAGGGCTAAGTGATTGAACATATTTTAACAGGAGACAGACATTAAGACATAGTATTTTGAATATGCATGGCGTTCCCAGTAATGATAATAAGTGAGGGGTAATTACAGATTGTGAGTGAGCGAGACACACTGGGGGGGAGGAGTATAAAAACACATTCTGTAACATGCAAGCTTTAACCCTTTCAGCACTAGATGCATTGCAGCAGGGGCAAGAAAGAAAGTGGAAATGTTTAAGAAGGTCACCTATTTTCAGAAAGAACACCCAGCACATTTGATTCGGCCCTTTCCTGCCGGAGGGCTTTTGGCTTTGAATGGGTTAATACATTACAGACATCATGTGAGTTTTGTAATAGGAAATCCCTATACAGGTAACATTTAGGGAGCATGTTGTGGTCATTTCATTGAGTGTTAGCAAAACAGCAGCATTCCTGGGAACCGGGGAGCGTGACAGAATTGATCCGTATTGTAAACGACTCAGCAGCCCGCAAGGCGCTATTAATGTAAATATTGATTCATTTTGAGGGCATCCTAGAAACTTCCACGATCCCTAAAAATGCAAAAATATGCTGGACAGCAAAAGCCAACTATCTGGGGTACAACAACGTACCGATCTGTAATTCTGTCATTTTCTCTCTGCGGTAAACAGAGGGCTGATTACTCTTTCTCATTATAGAGGACAGATTCCTGGAGAAAGTTTTCCTGAGGATATATGAGGCCTGCCTAGTCCTGTGTAATGCAGCTGTGGCCTGTAATAAATGTCCTGGGTGGAAATAACATACTGTACACAATGTATCCACAGCATTGATTCAGATGTATGGCTTCTAACATCACTCCTTATAACCTCGTGAGCATTTGTCTATGTTCCTGTTTGTAAGTAATTAAGCGCAAGCTGTATGATCAGCATGATTTTTATGGCTTTGTTGTTGTTTTTTTTTTTTTATAGTATATCACCCCGTTCAGCACTAGCACATTTTCAAAGTGTAAAGTATATAGGATGTAATATCCTCACTCTGATATTAAACATGTTGTGCTGTATAAGTGTATGGAATACAGTACAGGTATACCCCGGTTTAAGGACACTCACTTTAAGTACACTCGCGAGTAAGGACATTTCGCCCAATAGGCAAACGGCAGCTTGCGTATGCGCCTGTCAGCTCGTCCTGAACAGCAATACCAGCTCCCTACCTGTACCAAAGCTGTGTGCAACCGGGGAGACTAAAGAGACTGTTACAAATGTGTTATTTACATCAGTTATGCAAGTATATGACGATTGCAGTACAGTATATGCATCGATAAGTGGGAAAAAAGGTAGTGCTTCACTTTAAGTACATTTTCGCTTTACATACATGCTCCGGTCCCATTACGTACGTTAATGCGGGGTATGCCTGTAGCTCTATTTTGAATCCCATTTAATTTAGAGTCAATTTAACCTATCTGAACAAGCGCCTCATCTGAACAAATTCTGCTGGTGCTCGCTAGTCAGCAAGTGCATTGCATAGCAGATGCTAATTCCAATGATAGATTATGGGGACATAGTATACAGTACAGGACCCCTAACTCACCTTAGCAAAACTAGACACCCTCTACAACTCAATATGCTGCTTTGTCCTACAATGTAATTACAACACACATCACTGCGAAATACTCAACGAAATAGATTGGTCATCACTTGGGTCTAGGCGCAAAGCTCTTTTTTCCTGTCTTGCCTTCAAATACTTTCTGGGCAAGCTACCCAGCTACATGAACAAGCTCCTCACCCCTACCACACGCAGCACTTATCATCTGAGATCTGACTCCAAAAGACTGTTCATGGTCCCAAGGTTCCGCAAAGTATCCGGCCGCTCCTCCTCTTACCGTGCACCCCAAAACTGGAACAACCTACCGGAGACTCTCATTGTCTGTTAGTGTTACATACACCCATAATCATATTATCTCTAGCTGTCCATGACATGTCTGTAAATATAATGTGTAAGCTCTGTTAATTTAATGTAGCCATGTATTGTCATCATAACTCTGTGCCCAGGACACATTTGAAAACAAGAGGTAACTCTCAACGTATTATTTCCTGTTAAAACATTGTATAAATAAATAAATTAAAGAAAACCTCCTTTTTTAAATACAAATCTTAACCAGGGGTCCTCATAGTGGTAATATGGACCGACAAAGGGTTGACACAAAAAAAGGCACCAGTGCTGGTATCCAGTCCCTGAAACCTGGCATTATAACCACATTCTGCTCATTCATTGTCTCAAGGTCATGACATTGCTGGCTGCCATATGTTTTCCTTGAGGATTTGGGGAGACAGTTACTCTATATACAGTATGTATATGTAACCTGGTATCTCTTTGTGGAGGGGGCTTGCATGAGTCTCCTTTGAGAGACCTGCAGTGCCAAGAAAATCAAAGAAACTTTGGTTTGTTTTTGTGTATATGTTTTGAGCTCAAATGTAAAAAATTAATTAGAAACTATTTGGATTCATTAAACATTCGCTAAAAATGGCAACTTTGGTAAATGCTCCATTATTAGGTTGAACTCGGTGGATATATTTCTTTTTTCAACCTCATCTACTATGTACCTATGTTATTGCAACAATATGATGTTAACCAGAGCTGCACACAAAACAATGACACAATCCTGGAGGAGGAAAACAAGACACAAAACATACTCCGGGCAGGGAAAAGCATAGGGTTAGTTGTATCTGAAATGATGGATTATCTAAAGCAATTCCAATTGTTTCTCTTTAATTGGTAGTTTTGTCCTTATGGTAATTTATTTCTTTTCTTGAAAAGAAAGAAATAGGGATTGCAAATTGAATCCCCCAGGAGAGGATCTGTCCCTCTTGAACATGTGATGCAGCCTGTGTCCGCTGAACATTATACAGTAGTACAACCCTCTTGTCACTTTTTTTGCTCGTACCCTTATTATGTCTGACTTGGAACACACTCGCATAATCCCAATACTAACACATTGGCGACACTATGAAACAATCAGATCATGTGCGTGAGAAGTAAAGCTGCATAGCCCTTAAAGAGCCAATCCAAGCGGCGCATTAAAAAAAAATATATATATATATATATATATATATATATATATATATTTTCGGTTTCATATATGCCGCCTTTGATTACCTTTATTGAAAACTAATTACCTAAGCCAGGAGAGCGCAAACTTTTGCTGCTGCGCCTCCCTGTCGTGCTTGTCCTGGCTCTCGCGCCCCCTCCTCCCCCCCCCCCACCTTGCATCTGCGTCCAATGACACTGCAGGGTCATGTGACGTTACTCGACCCGCAGTGTCATTTGACACGTGTGACGTCATGCGACGCGTCACACAGTGGGCTGAATCCCGGTAAGTGGAGTGTTGCAGGGGCCTCACGCGATCACCCGGTATTTAATTCAACCGCCCGCCGCCTGCAACCGCCCGCGCCCCCCCCGAAAAATCTCCCACCCCCCTGGGGGGCGCGCCCCCCAGTTTGCGCACCCCTGACCTAAACTGCCGATCGATTCATTCTCCCGTGATCAATGAGCAAAGATCCTGCTTCCCAGGGTTCATTTAATGGATGCCTTTCAGTTTCAATCAATCCTTCAGTCAGTGTAACTCAGCAGCTACAATGTATCTTGATATTACTAAGGTAACATTATCTATTGTTTCAGTTTGCAGCTCAAACTGCTGGGAATATTGGCAAGAAATTATCACAAACAGGAAAGTGTTGCAGAGATCTCGCATTGCTGGGGAAGTGTACTAAAACCTGCTGTAGAAATCAAAGGATGCTCAGTATATTAAAACTCATTAAACATGGCATTAAGAGTTGAATTAAAAAAAAATACAAATGTAGTAAGTATTATCTAATACTACAGAACTGATTTAATTTAAAAAAAGGCATGATTTTGAACTCCTAGCACATTATTCTACAGGGCCATAGTAACACAATACCGGCATTAGTTTCCGGATTTCAGTTTTCAGTGTCAGGTTTCTAAAGCAGGCATTCAATTGAAGGGCACATAGAACAAGGAAGAGTTTATAGCAACAACAATTGATTTTTCAAGGCCTTGCTTAGAAAATAAATGTTGGAATTGAACGGTAGAAATATATATATTTTACATATTTCATATACTGTAGCCTTGATATGTTTACGCACGTTTGAGAAACACATTCTGTGCAGGCTAAGCAACAGCATCTGTTTGTCATTTTATACATCACGTTTGAGACATTAACGACTTAGAATTGTTCATACGGCAAGAGTTCTCAGACTGACTCAGATATGACGAGTGAATATCCAAAATCTTTCAAAACAGCCAAGTTCAGTGAAATGCATTAATTGTACAACTAAGAGTAGTGCACTGGTAACTTCACCACCGTTAAAGCAGGGAAATAGCTTTGTATCATATTGCTACCTCCTTCTGACCTTGTCAAGTCTAATTGCATCTCTCCCTTTCTTTCTCTCTCTCTCTCTCTCTCTCTCTCTCTCTCTCTCTCTCTCTCTCTCTCTCTCTCTCTCTCTCTCTCTCTCTCTCTCTCTCTCTCCCTCTCTCTCTCCCTCTCTCACTCTCTCTCTCCCTCTCTCTCTCCCTCTCTCTCCCTCTCTCCCTCTCTCCCTCTCTCCCTCTCTCCATCCCGCTCTCCCTCCCGCTCTCTCTCATATCTGCCAGTATGGTGAGACTAGATGTTGCAGAAAGACAAGGTAAAGCTGCAGACCAAGCAATATCCTACATGTGTGTTTTTTTTTTTATAATATATCAGTTCTGTACTATGAGAAAATACTTTTAACATTTTTTTAAACATCTCTAAATTACATTTTTAATGTATTATAATGTAACAAGCATTTTTTGTTTCTTTAGCAACCATTTACAATGTCACATCCCCTTCCTCTTCTGTAACAGGCTCTGGCACGCCCCTTTTTAAGCACTGCCCACTCTCTAGCAGTGCACTAATTGTATCTAGTGACTGCCTGGTCACATGATCTTCCCCAGAGAACTTTGCATCTTTGCTCCTCTTCTGCTGCACTGACAGCCATTTAGTGAACCCCCGAGCCGAATCTACACTGACAAATCACAGGAGAACGGATCGATTTGCAACAGCTAATTACTTATCATTGTGTGGATTGTATTGATGCACATATTAAAGGGAAAATTAAATTAAAAAAATATAAAAATGTTTAAAAAACTGCTGCTTTAAAACCTTCAGCTCTATCTGACCCCAGTTCTCAAATACTGAGACACAATCAACAGTCTAACCTGTATATTTTCTATGGATACACCTAATACAGAATGGAGCACTGAAATAGCACTGCTGCTTTTTAAGCAAGATATATATATGCTGGAGTTTATGAATACACACATTCTTTTTTAGATAAATGCAAATCCCTAGAAAAAGGGCGTATGTTTAATTAAAAATAACTGATAGTATACCGCTCGCCTTTTTGATTTGTTCCCCAGGCTGTCAATCACCGTATCTGAGTGTGATTGGGGAGGTTTTGTGTCCCGCCCAGCTCGTTGGGTATTTAGAAGTGACACAGTCAGCCAGTAGGTACCTCCTACCTTGAGAAAGCGCCAGCCCCCGAGCGCGAAACGTACGTCGGGATGACGTCATCACGTTGACGTCGGAGGTTACGGGTGAGACTGCTCCATTACTGGGGAGGGAGGGAGCGAGTGTTTACCGGAGTTTACCGGAGTTGGGGTAATCTCAGCGATACTATTGGGCAGTGACGTGTATTAGCAACTGCTGGCAGTTGTGGACTTAACGGTGTGGGCTGTCTATTACCTATGGCGGCGATACGATTACAAGCACATTACCACACGCATCCACTTTCACTGTATTATTGATGCATGCTGAGATACTACACTCTGGTAATATTTTATATGTGTGAGTATATACATACCTACTCCATGCCCTCCCCTCTGACCTAGGAGGGGGGATACTACCTTTGCAATTGATAGGATTATCTGCTACACTGATACCACTAGGCATCCTTCCCCCTCCTACACCTCCCCTATATTTTGAGTATTTTGAGCAGCTTATCAGGAGGGTTCTATTTTAGAACTAGATTTATCACTATATACCTACCATTTCGCCTCCTGTATACACCCATACCTGAGTTTTAGATGTTTTTATTACCTACTGATCTTGCGTCGTTGTATTGTTTTGTATGTATAGATGTTAAATAAAAGTTTATTGTTTTGCCTATTTGGCCGTTTTAGGTAATTGTTCACTCCTGGCACTGGGTGCGGTTACCAGGGTCTCCCCTACAGCCTATTCTGATCTATATCAAGGAGCACTATATCCTTGCTATTCTATATACTAGCCTGTCTGTGCAGTGGTAAAAGGGATCTGCGGGAGACCTTTTGTTTTGCCTCCTATCTACTTGCGTATGTTTAATTAGCAAACAAGATGGAAACGCTTCTGTGAATGTCTTTATCAGAATTATTCATAAACTCCCAACCCGACACAATCCTTACGGCAAACATGTTAAGACTGTCACAGTTTTTATCCGTTTCTCATTACAGTGAAAAGAGTACACAGCAGGTATTCTTTTATTTATAGTTTTTCACTGGCCGGTGTGAAGCTAGTATTTCCCATTGTGCACGATAAACCCGTGTCTAGGGCGGCAACATTTGGGCGTGGCATACGCAATCGGCACTTGCCAGCCACGCATGTGTGATCGGTACTTGTGAGCCGCTCGTGGCCGGCAAGCACATGCGCATGCGCGGCTGGCAACGTGACGGCACATGGTGTCACATTGCCATGGCACTGGGATGGCATGGTGCTGGAGGCGGAGGGCAGCACTAGGTAAGTGCCTAAGGGCGGCATTTTTTTAATAATCCGACAGAGTGAATGGATGGCTAACACAAAAGTGCATAAAACTATAACCCAGATCCAACATATTTGGACCCCTTCCCACAAAGAGGTTAAAACGGGTCCTCATTGTTATCTATATTACAGTTTTAATTGCCATTTATCTATATTGTAGAATATATTATAATAACTTTATTTCATAATAACTTTACTTCATATGTCGTTTTTCTCCCAAAGGGTCCAAAAGCACATCACAATTACAGAATAGTGCGCGGTACACATCACATAGGAATTCTTACAGACACAGAACCTGCACAGGTGAGCTTACAATCTATGTTTTTGGTGCCTGAGGCACAGGGAGATAAAGTGACTTGCCCAAGGTCACAAGGAGCCGACACCGGGAATTGAACCGGGTTCCCCTGCTTCACACTCAGTGCCATTGTTATTAGTCAGTGGCCCTTATTCTGTAAGGTGTGAGAAACGCAGATGATGTTTTATCACAGGCAAAGCCCCAATAAAGTCAATGGGGCTTTCCTTGCGATTGCACGTCATCTGCGCTTATCCCACCGTACAGAATAAGGGCCAGTGTCTTTCCTCGCTGAGCCGCTCCCTTAGCCCTACTGTATATCATGCACGCGGCTGTCACAATATAGAATTAAAATACTGAGTTAAGAGATGATTCATGCCAAGGTAGAAATTGTTCTTGCCAATATAAACAGTACAGTACGATGGATGGATAAACATACACATACATTGAATGTATATTAAGGAACATGTCGGCAGTCGTATTAAACCTCTTCTTTGCCAAAGTAACCAGGGCATGCAAGCCCTTCTTGGCTGTGATTATCCAATATATATCTGTTTCTAATCAAATCTTAGTGCACTTACTTAGGCTTCTCATCTTTTCTTGATCTCTAAATTAATTTACTTACGCGATACATATGTTTCATTAATGAGGCTCAAAGATTGAACTCTCAGCTCACATTAACATTAAAAACCAATGTGCTGTAAAGTTAGCTGGACCGTTCAACCAATTTTGACTTTTTTTTTCGAGACGGAGACCCTTTCTATGTGCTCTGTTTTTATTTTTTTTTCATAGTCCCGTGGCTCATAAAAATACTCTAAGAAAACAATTCTGCTTTCTAGGGATACACATTTTTGAGATGTTTCATGACTGGGCTTCTCATGGCTGGCAGTCGGTCTGATATAAAGATGTATATATATATATACACACACACAGTATATATGCAGAGAGCCCCGCCGAGTGTTGTTTGTGACGCACAACATTTACATAACTTTGCAGTGCTCTAAGGGTCTCTGGCAGTGAATATTACCGAGAGAATACGCGAGTATGATATTGGAGGTGCTGAAGGACAAGGTGACAGTTTAGTAATTAGAAGACAGAACTGCGGATCCAGAGTGATGAATACTGAACCTACCTACTCCTGACATTTACCAAGTCTTTTATCATCCCCTTCCCTACCTGTGCTCGTCTGTAATTAGGTGATGTTTTATTAATAACATAGCCGCTGTGTAACGTGCACTAAGATCGTTAAATATGTGGTTATAAATTACAATTACCGTGTTACTGTCCATAAATAACATATGTATGTTATTTTCAACACACAAATATATGTGCGTGTATATATATATATATATTTTCCATATTTAAGTGAAAGGATATCAAAAGACAAAGATGAAAAACAAAAGTAAGGTGGGAGGCTGGAATCATCATTTGTGATTTGTTGGAGCAATGTGGAGAAGAGAGGCTTGCAATCGCAGTACCTGGAAGATCATTAGGGAGGCTTCATCCAGTGGTAGTGGCTATGACGACGAGATGTAGAGATATAGATATATATCTATATATAGATATATCTATCTATATATAATTTTTTTTTAAAAGAATGCGAGAGTCTATTTTACCAGAGTACCAAGTGACTACAGGTACCTCCCCTAAACACACCTTTATACAATGCGTGGATAGATACCTGTGCACAAAAAGGGACACACCTGAGATACCTGAAAAATGAATACACTTTGCATCTCTCTCTCTTTCCTCTCCTCCAAAACCCATATTTCAGGGGCTGGATGGGAGTAACGCCACCTTTAGGTAAGAGATACTTAAAACAAGTTATGTTATTTCAAGCTAACATGAGGCAGTGCTAACTTACCATGGCGTTAAGCCTATGCTAATGAGATATACAACGGCTGTTGTTTTTGCATATAATGATCTATGTGGATATGCGTTAACATTAGGGAACATAACGTCCATTATTAGCACTGAGTTAGCGGACCTCTGTGGATGTGGGTCTAGGAGTGGTTAGAATATCCTTCGGATAAAAATGTCATTGTATACACACGTTGCGTATTTGGATATCATGATAATAGATGTCCCAACAATCTTCAAATCAATAAGAGCAGGAAACAGACAATAAAATTGTCAGCTCAACGCTGGAGAACTTTGATAGACATATGAGAAAAAACAACTGCAAGATACTTGGAAGCAAGTCAAACAAGAGTTATGTAGCGTAAATGGAATATGTGATGGGGAAACATTGTATAAACAATTAATTCTGCAGCTCCAGGCTTCACCTATCCATGGGTCATTTTTTTTTTAAACCAATTTTTGTAATCAGCACTTCTGGCAATGTAAGGGTTAAATGACATCAGTGATGACTTGGGAATATAGATTGTGATTCATCATTGTACAACTCAAAAACCATTATATATACTGTAAGCTCAGAACCCAAACCCAGCACCCCACCCAAACCCACCAGACATATTTTTGGTTAGGTTGGACCTGTAAAAAGGAGTATATATACCTTGGCATGGTTACAAGCTTAAATATACTTTGGCCAAATAAGTTTACTAAATTATCCTTACTTATGAGAAGAGACAGATAAGTATTTAACTATATAATTTGTCATATTGGATGTAGTCATGGGTATGTATGTATATATATATATATACATACATACATACATACATATATACATACATACATACATACATACATACATATATATATATATATATATATATATATATATATATATTTATATATATATGTATATATGTATGTGTATATATATATGTATATAAAAATCTGGCGTTCTACAAATATTTTCCAGCATATGCAAAAAATATAAGATGTGACATCAAACATCCTTCCTTTGTTTTCTTTTTCTTTTATTGACACTTTGCTGCATGTATTTTCAGGGTGTCTTTCCCCCATATGTGTTTAGATATATCCTCATTTGCTGCCTACATATCTCAGGACATCAATGAAAAAGTGAAAGAGTCCTTGCACATTGCTAGGGGCTCTGCTCCTGAGGTTTCAGCCCACAGAGGGGATGGTGAGTTGAGAAGATGCAGGAGTAATGTGAAGCCCTCAGACCCTAGTGTGTGTGTGTCTGGGAGGGTGAGTCAGAGAGTGGTCTCCTCTCTTGCTTAACACAAACAGCTCAGGCATCTCACCTCATCTCTGGAAATCAATCAGATCAGCACTGAGCAACGTGACATTGCAAGGAGGACCACAGCCAGGCAGGAGAATCCTAGCAAACAGAATATTAAGCGATGTGATGCATTCAGCGTGTGCTGGGAAACACATCGGAGACCAGGAGAAGATCTTCATCGGAACAGCAGGGAAACATTTAGCTAAGGTAAGTTTCCTGCAGGTCCCCGGATCCTTTGTTTGGGATGGAGCAGATTCATTAATATAGCGGCATCACATGGCTGCAGGAACATGATCAGTAAGTCCTGCTTCTTATATCTTCAGCCCTAGAGAGGGTGGGGGGGTATAGGGACTGGGAGGGGTAGATGTTGGAACCAGCAGTGACTGAGCATAAAGCCGGTGGATCTCCTAGTGATGACCCTGGAGTCAGCAGAGCACCTTGTTTATTATAAGTAGGTGCACACCGTTATCTTTATTACAGGCTAGTTGTCTCGATGTATGGTATGTCCCATAACAGTTAAATCCAGGGATCCCTGCAAGCAGCATCTATGTATTCTGTAACAGGACACAGCAGCTGCTGCAACATCTGAAAACTGATTTCTAGCATTAGCCTTCTAGTTGTGACACCCCAGGTGGGACTGGCCCTTTACCCTGTCCAGTGCTGGGGGAGTTCCTAGAAGGCTCTGTTCTGCAAGATGTTTTAGCCCTGAAGGGGAATATGGGAAAGATACACAGTGGCTGTGCTGAGGTCCTCTCTCTTTGCCAACTGCTGGCTCCAAATTATCAACAGCTAAACAAGTTCTCTCATTCAGACCCTTTATCTGGGAGCAGCTGTAACATTTTTTAATGGAAACAGGTGTCTGTTTTGGAGAAAGGGGAAAATCCATCAAAATAGTATTGATTTTTTTTTTTTAATAGAAAAGAAGTGTGGGTTGTTGGCAAATGTAAATGGGAAGTTTTCACACCTGATCCTATTGCTGAACTCAGGGGAGTGTTTATAGTTTGCATGAGAATTCTGCATGTGCCTCAAAATATACCCCTGGGGGTTTCCTCAATAGTTGAGTCCCATTTAAATCCCATGTACAGATATATATTTATATATCTAACAAAAATCCAAAGAATCCGCAGCACTCGCTGTTTAGTATCAATAGTAAAAAGTGTAATTTATATCACAAGCATCGGGGGTACAAACAAGACAGAATGGAGCGATGTTTCGGACCTCCTGGTACTTCTCTGGAGCTTGAGAAAGGACCTGGAGGTCCGAAACATCGCTCCATTCTGTCTTGTTTGTACCCCCGATGCTTGTGATATAAATTACACTTTTTACTATTGATACTAACCAGCGAGTGCTGCGTATTCTTTGGATTTTTGTTATATATATTTTTGTTGCTGGATGGTGATCCTGGCTGCACTGCTAGCGCCCTGACTACTGAGATAAGAGAAGTGATTTGACCTATTTTTGAAAATTTCAGTGCCCTGGATATCTTTGTTTTATGTGTGTGTGTGTGTGTGTGTGTATATATATATAAATACATACATACATACATAAATACATACATGCATACATACAAACACACATACATACACACACAGGGCTCGTCAACTGCACTCGCCCACTCGCCTGGGGCGAGTGCATTTTGCCCACTGTCGAGTGTTCCCTGCGGGGGGGGGGGGGGGGCATGGCTGCGGGGTGCGGCATCTCCCGGCATTCTCCTGCAACTTGAGTGTCTCCCCTGCAGTTCCTGTAAAAATGGCTGCGCTGCGTCAAACGACAACAGGACGCCACATCACGCGGCATCTTGACATCACATCACATAGCGTTCTGTTGTCATGGCAATGTGGCATAATTTTCACAGGAGCTGCAGGGGAGAACCAGGAAAATGGCGGAAGATGCCGCAGCACGCCGCCGCTGGTAAGACTAGTGAGGGGGGGTGAGAGAGGTTCTTTGGGGGGGTGAGTGACTTTTTGTTTTGGGCTAGTGTTTTTTATTTAGAATTTGTCGTGGCCTCTCTCATATATATATAGTCAGATAAGGCAGTTAGCACTCCAATAGGTGCTGGTAAGCCACAGGTGCACGTCCCATATAGAGAATGTAGTTATACGTTACCGTTCCAAGGATTGGTAAACAAGAGACAGCACTCTGTCTCTTGTTTACCAATCCTTGGAACGGTAACGTATAACTATATATATATATATATATATATATATATAT
Organism: Ascaphus truei; assembly: GCF_040206685.1. Lineage (NCBI taxonomy): Eukaryota > Metazoa > Chordata > Amphibia > Anura > Ascaphidae > Ascaphus > Ascaphus truei. The sequence continues at coordinate 64,553,115 of NC_134490.1, read as the reverse complement.
ATATATATATATATATATATATATATATATATATATAGACGTGTGGTAACCAGGGGATCCTGATGACCAAAGAAGACAGCACACTGCAAGGTTGATGCAAAAAAGTGTATTGTGGAACACAAGGCCGCCAACGTTTCGGTCCTCACAACGGGACCTTCCTCAGGGCAGAGAGGTCCTCACTGCCCTGAGGAAGGTCCCGTTGTGAGGACCGAAACGTTGGCGGCCTTGTGTTCCACAATACACTTTTTTGACATCAACCTTGCAGTGTGCTGTCTTCTTTGGTCATCAGGATCCCCTGGTTACCACACGTCTATATGCTACGTATGGGACAAGCATCTGCCTCCTAAACTAAACCGTGAGTGCAAATCTCCATACCATGACTATATATATATATATATATATATATATATATATATATATATATATATAATCAAAAAATAAATAGATGATACCGTTCTGTGGCTAACGAAATGCTTTTATTTGTGCGAGCTTTCGAGATACACTGATCTCTTCTTCCGGCGATGTTACAATGAATGAAGCAAGGATAACTTAAAAACAGTGTCTCTTGGAATGTTATCTGTGCTTCTCCTTCCCCCGGTGTGGATGTGTTTTATGGCTAGAGGTGTCAAAGGGTAACTGAAAGCAAGTGAAGAAAGAGTGTGTATGTGTATCAGTGTGAATAAAAATGAATGGAGAGCCCACAGTATAAACAGTGCTCTACACAAGGTGTGTGTGGAGTGAGAGGGATATAAATGGTGTGGGTGGGTGTGGAAATGTGAGAGTTTGTAGCACAACTAAAAGTGTGTGTGGATACTATGTGGTCCCTATTGGTGTATATGGATGGAAAAATAAGGAGTATTAGTATGTGTGAGAGACAGCTGTGTGTGCATACATATAGCACAGTATGTACAGACATGGCCTTTAGCGCTCATGGGAAGAGAGTTCGCTAGTGTCAGTAATGACTCATAAAATTCGATCTCTGTTTATGCCACTGCTAAGTGTCCCGAACAGTTGCATAAATTTGTATTCATGCAACCGTCTCTCTTTCGGGGTTTTAAGATTACCTTTGAGTATGGCAACCCTCAGATCGTTCATCTTATGGCCAGAGTCAGAGAAATGTTCGCCAACAGGACTGTCTCTTGTTCCGCGTGTGATGCTGTGGCGATGCAGGTTCATTCTCTTGTTTAGCCCCTGTCCTGTCTCACCTATGTAGTAGCAGCCCCCTGGGCATTTCATGCACATGATGAGGTACACGACATTGCTGGAGGAACAGGTGAACCTTCCTCTGATTTTGTATTCCCGATTCTTGTGTGGTATTTGTATTGTGTCCGCTGTGTAGAGCATTGCGCAGGTTTTGCATCTTGGGTCCTGGCATGGTTTTGTCCCGCATTCAGTTGTACTGCTGAATACTTTACTCCTCACCATAATATTCTTGAGATTATGGGGTTGTCTGTATGATAATAAGGGTGCTTCAGGGAAGACCTGTTGCAGTCTTGTATCTTCCTGGAGGATGGGTTGTAGTTTCCTGGCGATCTTGCGTAGGTCTCCTAGGTGTGGGTTATATGTGACCACCAAAGGAACCCTGTCGCTTGTCTCCTTCTGTTTGTATTCAAGGAGATCACTTCTTGGTATTCTGGTGGCTTTGTGAATTTGCTGGTCTACAATTCTGTGGTTATATCCACGGGTTATAAAGTCTGATCTCAAGGCTTTAATCCGCTGGTCTCTGTCTGCTGTGTCGGAGCATATCCGGTTGTATCGTATGGCTTGACTGTAGATGGTTGCATGTTTGGTGTGTGTCGGGTGGAAGCTGTTGTCCCTCAAATAGCTGGCTCTGTCTGTAGGTTTGCGGTATACAGAAGTCTGTAGTTGGTTGTTCTTTATAGTAATGGTGGTGTCTAGAAAATGTACTTCATCCGGGGAATGGGTGAGTTTGAGGTTGATGGTCGGGTGGAAAGTATTGAAGTTGTCATAGAACTGTAGGAGGTCCTGTTCGCCAGAGGTCCAAATCAGGAGGATGTCATCGATGTAGCGAAGGTATGTAAGGGGTTTCAAGTGACAGGTGGACAGAAAGTCACTTTCCAGTTTTGCGCAGAACAGATTGGCATACTGTGGCGCCATCCGAGTACCCATAGCGGTCCCGGTTGTCTGGAGGTATGTGTCATTTCCAAATGTGAAGTAGTTATGGGTCAGAATAAATTCAACCCGACACACACCAAACATGCAACCATCTACAGTCAAGCCATACGATAAGGAAGATACATGTACCTACAACCCATCCTCCAGGAAGATACAAGACTGCAACAGGTCTTCCCTGAAGCACCCTTATTATCATACAGACAACCCCATAATCTCAAGAATATTATGGTGAGGAGTAAAGTATTCAGCAGTACAACTGAATGCGGGACAAAACCATGCCAGGACCCAAGATGCAAAACCTGCGCAATGCTCTACACAGCGGACACAATACAAATACCACACAAGAATCGGGAATACAAAATCAGAGGAGGGTTCACCTGTTCCTCCAGCAATGTCGTGTACCTCATCATGTGCATGAAATGCCCAGGGGGCTGCTACTACATAGGTGAGACAGGACAGGGGCTAAACAAGAGAATGAACCTGCATCGCCACAGCATCACACGCGGAACAAGAGACAGTCCTGTTGGCGAACATTTCTCTGACTCTGGCCATAAGATGAACGATCTGAGGGTTGCCATACTCAAAGGTAATCTTAAAACCCCGAAAGAGAGACGGTTGCATGAATACAAATTTATGCAACTGTTCGGGACACTTAGCAGTGGCCTAAACAGAGATCGAAATTTTATGAGTCATTACTGACACTAGCGAACTCTCTTCCCATGAGCGCTAAAGGCCATGTCTGTACATACTGTGCTATATGTATGCACACACAGCTGTCTCTCACACATACTAATACTCCTTATTTTTCCATCCATATACACCAATAGGGACCACATAGTATCCACACACACTTTTAGTTGTGCTACAAACTCTCACATTTCCACACCCACCCACACCATTTATATCCCTCTCACTCCACACACACCTTGTGTAGAGCACTGTTTATACTGTGGGCTCTCCATTCATTTTTATTCACACTGATACACATACACACTCTTTCTTCACTTGCTTTCAGTTACCCTTTGACACCTCTAGCCATAAAACACATCCACACCGGGGGAAGGAGAAGCACAGATAACATTCCAAGAGACACTGTTTTTAAGTTATCCTTGCTTCATTCATTGTAACATCGCCGGAAGAAGAGATCAGTGTATCTCGAAAGCTCGCACAAATAAAAGCATTTCGTTAGCCACAGAACGGTATCATCTATTTATTTTTTGATTATTAAAGCTCGGCTAACACGGTACTGATACCTCTACATGTATATATATATATATATATTGAGAAAAGTTATTATTGATATTCTTATTTGTATGTGTATTTAATAGCACCAATCATGTAGCACTTTACAGTAGAAGCGAACAATATAAAATAAAGGGAACTGTGTATATAATATGCGATGAAGATCGGAATGTGTTATTACTATCATTATTAACCCCTTCGCTCGTGCAGAGCATGAATGCATTGAGCTGAATGTGTGGAAGGGCCTTCTCACAGCTAAAGGGTTACATTTCTGCCTTTTTACATCTTAGTTCCCTAACATTTATATAACGTTTCACCCAGGCACCACGTTTGGGGGCTTGTTTAACCTTTCCTGGAAACAAAGTGACCTAAAGCAGGATATTGCAAGTTTCCAAAGATTATATCCTCTTCTACTTAAAGGTGCCTCACCACCTACCCTAATGTTATGTGACTTCCCTTTGTGTTATTGGAAGGTAATATATACATAAAGGGATTGTGTTTGTGGCCACAATGGTTGATATTTAATTAATAAGGAAGTGACGGTTTGCTATTTAGTAAAATTAGGGGGAATATACATGTCTGAGGTCACATTGCCTCTGTGTATTGTAATACAAAACAGTAAGATTTATAGGGGTGGTTGTATTTGTCATGTATTACACTATTTACAGATCAGCATACACTGACAGTGCTGTGTACATGTAAATTATTATTGTGTTTTATTAAGATATATTAAGATATATTACCTTATAATAGCATTGCCCAATTGTCTGTTGGGTTAGCCACCCCAAAAGGTAATATTTCGTGCATGCGCTACCTGAATCATCCAATCTTATCTAAATGAATGGAACTCGTTAAAGTTCAAAAATGTATTTCTCGCCCTTTAGGTTATTTCTTCTTTTTTTATTTATTGATGTAAACTAAGGGCTTGTCAGTCGTTACTTGACAAAGCTTCAGCTTCTAAAAAAAAATGTAGCAACTTTTAAGTGCCCCCCCCCCCCCTTCATACCTGTCACATGTGCCCCAATCAGAAATGGCAATGTCACTGGAAGGCATGTGTTCTAAACACTGGTGTGTTCTATTAAGGTAACCCTTATCAGCTGCCTGAATGGCAAGAAGGTTCACATTTCTGGGAGCAGGGGAATCCTGGAATGATAACAGGCAGGCAAAAATGTATGTATGTATGTATGTATGTCTGTGTGTGTGTGTGTATATATATATATATATATATATATATATATATATATATATATATATATATATATATATATATTATATATATATATATATATATATATATCTCTGATTGGTCCATCGGTCTGTCACCTCCTCTGGCCAATCTGATTGGTCCGTGGCCCGCCCCCGCCCCCGCACACCTCTTATTGGCCTGCGTGGTTCGCTGACCACACCTACCCCACTGGCACACTCTCAAAACAAACACATGGGAGAGGGAGCGGCTCAGTGAGTAAAGACACTGACTGACACTGAGATTGCTGCAGGGGAGCCTGGTTCAATTCCTGGTGTCGGCTCCTTGTGACCTTGGGCATGTCACTTTATCTGCCTGTGCCTCAGGCACCAAAAACATAGATTGTAAGCTCTACTGGGCAGGGACCTCAGCCTGCAAAATGTCTCTGTAAAGCGCTGCGTACCATTAGCAGCGCTGTACAAGAACATGCTATTATTATTATTATCACTACCTCACCGCCTGCTCTCACCTCCCCTGCGGACTAGACCACCTCAGGTACCGTGCGCTGCCGCGTGCCCCCTCCGACCCAACACCACCCCCCTCACCCCTGCACACTACTCACACCGTCCAGCCCTGTGTGTCACGCACAGCGTCCGGTACCCCGTTAACCCCCCCGCTCCCGCCCCCCCCTCACCAACACCGCCCGGTGCAGTCACCCACCAGCATACCATACACTGTCCGGTCACACACACACACCCCTCACGTAGACCCTCCAGTGCTGACACCCAAATGCCAACCCACCCCACAAACAACTGCCCCCTCACCCCTACCCTTCCCCCCTCCGGTGCCACCGCTACTTACACTCTGTCATCCGTCCAGCGACCCCCCCCCATCACATTACTCACCATCCGGTCACACCCCCCTCCCGCACTGACTGGTGCACAGCCCCTACTGACCAAGCTGGAGCCGCAGAGTGAGTTACCAGGAGGAGAGTGTTAGGGGTGAGTACAGTGGAGAAAACATTGGTCAGCCTGTAATAAATATGGTGACCTTCTCCCGCCCCTCTGATTCGTCGTTTCTGACCTTGCACAGTCTTGGCTCTTGGCCACATGTCTGTGCAGCTTCAGTGAGACTTCCAAGGACACAAGGGACATCCTCTCTCCGGTCCCGAGGGGGTGAGCGCACAGATCTAAAATGCGCGGGAGGAAGAAGCAATCAGGCCTGAGGGGCAGGTTGGGGAATACCTGCCCCTCCTTTCTCTCTCCTGTAACATGTTCTTTCCTCTAGCAAGATTCACACACCCCCACCCACCCAAGATTCACACCACCACCAAACACTTATTAGGGGTTCTCATCCCGGGCAACGCCGGGTCTCTCAGCTAGTATATATATAGCGCACCATTAATGTACAAAGCGATTCACAGCAATGATACGCGTGATAATCATACAAATAATGCAAATAACACATAATGGGAAGAAGTGCTTCAGACATAAAAGTAACATTTAGGAAAAGGAGTCCCTGCTCCAAAGAGCTTACAATCTAATTGATAAGAAGGAAGAACATATAGAGACAGTAGGGGGGCGTTCTGGTAAGTGCGTCTGCAGGGGGCCAAGGTTTATGTATGAGGTGTAAAGTATCAGCCATGGAGCTACTCATATGCTTCGTTAAGCAGGTGTGTTTTAAGGTAAGGTTTATGAGAGGAGTGGGTCAGTGAGTAAAGACACTGACTGGCACTGAGTTTGAAGCAGGGGAACTTGGTTCCATTCCCGGTGTCAGCTCCTTGTGACCTTGAGTAAGTCACTTTATCTCCCTGTGCCTCAGGCACCAAAAACATAGATTGTAAGCTCCACAGGGCAGGGACTGTGTCTGCAAAATGTCTCTGTAAAGTGTTGCGTAAACAATACAAGAACATGTTATTATTATTGTTATATTAAGGTGGGTTTTAAAGGTGGATAGAGAGGGTGCTACTCGGAAATTGAGGAGAAGGGCAATTGTTAATATTATTTTTTACAATTGTTACATGCAGCTTTTTTCTCACTTTACTAATTGATGCTCAGAACAATTGGCAATGTTATATTTACCTGCTTGCCTTTCCCACATCCTGCTTGTAAAGGGACAGAGGTACAGTAGTTCTTTCACAAGCTCACAGGCATGGTGCAAAAATGATCGGAATATATAAAGGAGTGTTTTTAAATGTCACATGATTCAGCTGAAGTGCTCTGAGAGGTTTACACATATGAAAAATAATCTGCTTCTTTGTACGTTCTTGGAGAAAATAATCCATGAAGAGATATTATTACCAGCACACAGGTGCAAACTGCAAAATAAGGGGTTATTGATCCCTCTGGGATATGGATCAATAAACCACTATTTGATACTTTACACCTGTGTCCAGTGCTGTTAACAATATCTCTTCAGCAATTCTGTCTCCTATGAACTTTGAATCTCTTGCTGTGCACAGAGGTCCTCAGTACTGTTATCTGCTACTATTCTAAGAGTGTGTGGCCTTTTCCTATCTATTCATCTTTATACGGCCTCGGGCCGCGCTGATCAGCGCTCCTGCTCTGCCTCGCCTGCTCAAACTGGAGCTTTTTTGTGTCCTGGCAGGCGAGGCAGTGAGCGCGCTTTGGGGACGGTGCGTAGGCGGGGAGGAGGCAGGCCAGAGGCGTGTCGGGAGGTGAATCGGAGGCGGGCGGGAGGCGGGGCTAGTCCCCCGCTCCCATTGGATGTGAGCGGTCACGTGATCACTCCTCCGCTTCCCTGAGCGGCAAATTTTAAATTTGCCTGTCTCTCCAAAATACCCGAGCCTCCTCACGCATGTGGAAGCGGCTGCTAAAGCCGCGCTGATGACAGATGCAGGGGGTAAGTGCATTTGCTCAGCACGGCTCAGCAAGGCTCACCGTACTATGTCCCAGGCCTACGTTGTCATATATGTATTTTTTTAACCATTATCCAAAGACCGGGGATGTGTGCTTGAAATGTTATGGAACACAACATCAGTGTCCAGTTCTATTTTTAGTCCAATAGAGCACACGAGTATTTTCTGGTTTTGTCCACACAACTAATTGTTTGATTAACAGAACAATTATTCCATAACCATTTCTGCTCAATAATTAAAGGTCAAATACGTGACACTTAGAGAACAAATAAAGGACAATGCTTGATGCAATATGTAATTAGGTAAATGTGCTTTGTGTTGCTGTGTATGAGACGGAAAATTCAGAACAGTATCTTAATGTCGGCTGTTATTTTTTCACCAGCACCTATATATAAATACTTAACAAAATAATTATAATTCTGCATTTTATTATATATGCGTTTAATATTTGATCTTGGTGTTTTTACTTTGTGTGTGTGTGTATATATACGTTCAGATATATACATTTAGATTTTTTATTAAAGGGTTTGGTCAGCACACAGTTTATAAAAGGTGTATGTGCTGGTACCTCTTTTATAAACAGTTTTACTTCCCATATTCATTTTGTTAAAGGCAACATTGTCCCGGGGGACCAGGCAATTGCACCTTTATACCAGGATCATTTCACTGAGCAAAACGAGTTAATGAAATAAATTGTACATTTATTCACAGGAAAAGGCGAACACACAATGTTATACAACTCACAGTAAAAAGACACACTTACTTGGGGAATTGGGGTTAAAAACAAACTGTACTTTCCTAGGTGTAGGGCTTATCATTCAAGCGCTTACCCTAAAAAGTCTTGGAACTAGAATCACCCTGCAGTCCCAAACCCACAGCCCCCCTCTCTCTCCAAAGGGGCTGAAATTCACTTGCTGCTTAGAAAACTTTAGAGAACCTTAGAAAACTCCTTATAAAACGTAAAAGTAATTTAGAAGACCCTTAGAAAACTGAAAATCTGAGCTGCGTAAGGGTTTTTAAAACCTCTCAGGTTCATTCACAGAAAACCTACAGCCCAATCAAAAAGCCTGAGAAATTTCTCAGCAGCTAATCAAAGCAGGGCTCATGTGGCTGATGATGTCAGAGAAAGGGACATGGATATCTGCAGAGCAGGCTCCGCAGAGTCTGCCAGAACCCATATGGCTGTTGGGCCGTTCCCCTGCACCTCCTTGCTACCATATGGTCTTGACACCTCCATATCCTGCATTGCCTTTGAAGCTAGAAGGCGGGGTAGAAATTTGGTCTACTATGCATGGATTTTTATGCATACAGTATAACACCCCCTGAACCTTACTTTAATAAGGTATAAACCTTACACTTTTATGATGCTAAAATTTCTAAGTCTTTTTGGTGATGAGGGATAGAATGAGAACGTTTTAGTCCCACTAGCCATATGCCCCACACTCTGCAAAACCTGACTTTTAGACTCTAACAAAACCTTAACAAAAGTCTTATATATAACTGGAGCACCCCCTGAACTCCTATACTGGGTTCAGGGTGATCTGGGCATTAGCTGGGCATCCCTCCTTATACTAGGGACCCCTTGACTGTTTCAGGGACACCTCACATCCCTATGCCCCTTTTACCTTTCTGGGTTGTGCTGAAGCAGGGAACTTAGTGGTGAGTCATGCCCTATACAGCTTCTGGGTGAACTGGGCATTAAATGAGTATCGACCTTAACCTAGGGACCTCATGACTGTGTCAGGGACACCTCACATCCCTATGCCTCTTTTACCTTTCTGGTCTGTGCTGAAGCAGGGAACTTGGCGTAACTGTTTTCAAGGGAGGATTGTGACCAGAGGTCTGTGCCTATATGTCCCCAAAACCCCCCTTGAAACTCATAGCCTGTGAATCTCCACTCCTGGAAAGCACTCCTGAAAAGGTAAAACACACCTACTGTAAATACCTTATCGTTGCACAATCGCATACATTTCAAGTACAACCTATGAGTCCAAGAGCTGACACTCTAAACCCACAAGTAGGGTTCAGAGGTAACCAGCCATGCATAATATCTTTATGGCCTGGTTACCCATTCACCGTCACAAATATGATAGTTATGGCGTTGTTTGGGAAAGTAAGGTAGAGCACTATTAGAGTCAAGACAATTATGGGGGAGAAAAGAGAGGGAGGGACCACAACATTATGAAAGAGGGAGGGAGAGGAGATGGAAAGATGGGGAGGAGGGGGTGAGGTTTAGGGGGAGAGGATAGGGAGGGGCTGGGGAGAGAGAGGTGGAGGGAGGGGGTGGCAGAGGGTTGGACTGGAGGGGGGAGGGTAAGGGGAGTAATGTCCATTGATATATACCTCCCAAAACACTCTTCTATTCAACATGGGGAGAAACACCTCGGAATACACCGAAGATACCTGGGAAATAGTCTTATTGTGCACTTAAATCAGCTTATTTCCCAGGTTACTCTGCTAACTAAGGCTCTCTGTCCTACGACAAAGCCCTATATCAGGGTCTAGATGGCTCATTCTTGTTAAGACTGAATTCGCAATTATTTTTTTAGCTCAATATAGTCTGGCAAATTTTAAAAAGAAAGCTCACAAACATGTTTGCACATCTCTAATTAAGATTTGTATTTAAATATATACACACACACACACACACACACACACACACACACACACACACACACACACACACACACACACACACACACACACACACACACACACACACACACACACACACACTGCCACTTACACACAAACACACACAGCACACGGGAGCAGCAGGGACCACAGTACAATGTGGGGGTGCCGCCGGGCCGCAGAGCCATCGTTGGAAGTCGGCGGGAGCGAAACACGTGGTAAGGGTATTAACAGGACAAGTTTTCACTTCTGGGGGGTTAATTAACAAGATCACTGCCACTACTCACGTGCTCCGTGCAGGACGTCCGACGGCTCTAAAAGGAAGGGCAGGCTGACATGCGCACACTGATATAGTACCTGGCTGCGCGTCAAAACACATCATCAACCAATCAGGTAGGGGGGAAGGGTCTCAATTTTTTTCAGCGCGCATCTGCTCCGCCAAGCAGAGGAAGAAGACAGTTGCAGGGACAGCTAAAACCGTGTGCGCTGATTAGGCGGCCAAGTCGGATCGCCTGCGAGCCAAATGCACACGCCCGGGGCGAGCGGGCGAGGACATTTGATGTAAGCTGTGGAACCCAAAAGAAAGGATGTGGTGTGCAAAAACATAATGAATATGTGTAGAGTGAAGCAGAACGGGAAAAACTGCTAATTCAGGCATGACAATAACAGATAAACAATTTGATCAATCAAAGAATGATGCCCTCCATCACAATAAAATTAATGGTTTTAGGAAGTTTCAAGAGTGCTTAAAAATCAACATTTTAGGCCCAAGCCCTTTATTTGTAATGAAATGTAAACTCGTATTAAACATTGACAAACAGTGCAGAAAACTAATTTCTGAGTGGAAGAGAAGTAAGGGAGGTTGAACATGAACTGTCACTTTAACACAGTCCTTGGAAAACAAGAAAGGGCAAACAATACTAGAAGAAGAAAAAAAAAACACAGATGGGTATGAAGGATATGAAATCATCATATTCATCCGTCTGTTTCAGCTGATCTACATTCCAGATTCTCCTCCAATTTCTCTGCAGCCTTGTTTTGTACATACATTTTCTTCCCAGGAACCTAAATGTGGAGAAATCAGTGTCATGCTAATAAAGTTTTTTTTTTCCCCCCAAAGCTCAATTTTAAATATGATTTAACATCAAGCAAAAATGAAGTTACCTGAGTGGATTAAATCTAATGAACAGTTACAGTCCTGCTCTGCATTGCATGTATACCTCCTGCTCAACCTTAATGCTATAACATTTCAAGGGGAAGGTAGAAAACAGCAAAGTTAATTTGCAAAGCAATTGTAGTTGCAAAATGTAATTTCATATTCAGAGTGCGGTTTATGTTGGCGTTATCTATATACCATGCAAATGAGTTTCTGCCCATCCTGCATACACTTTTTTTCTTTCGAGAGGTCAGGCAACGGAGGTAGAATGTGGCGTACGGGCGGCAGTAAATGAAGGATCTTTTTCAGTTACTTTGGTTATGTGATGTCTAAATTGAACATGGTGTGTTGATGACCTTGAGGTCATTTGAATGTCTGAATGAGTGGCTAGGAAATTAACTCAAAGAACCAAGGTGAGATAAGCAACGTTTTGGAAAATTCCTACAGGAAATAACAAGGAGCATTTTTTTGTTCTGTGATTTTATTTTGTACCTGGGTTTGCTCTCCTAGGCATGACGATACATACAAAAATGTTAACTGCGTACAAAAAGCATTGGATCCATCTAGTGCACCCATTTCTTGTACTTACTGTGCCATACACTCCACTAAATTCAAGCAGTTGAGCGTATCTAAAGCATTTTCAATTTTAGTACATGCTCCAAGCAGGTACTAGCTATTCCATACATTCACTACCCTTTCAGTGAAGTTGTAAATCTTTCACATTATTTCTCATTGACACCCCAAGCTGTCCACCAGCACTAGCATGTCCCTTTCTCTGGAGCATGCTCCCACCTACATTAGTGTTACTTGTTCTGAGATCCCCCACCTTCCTTTTAAGTCTTTCTTGGCAGAATTTTACTGTGATTACGTTTGCTAAGCCTTCCTGTAGAGAGTACCCAAGTTCTCTATGATGTTCTACAGTAATAACCTCCAGAACTAGACATCACCCAAAAAAACATGTCTTATCAATAAGTTGAAAAGGGGCACCCACATATTTGTTCTCATAAAACCCTATAAATGCTACTTTGGCCTCTTACACTGGTTAAACCACACCGTTACTTATTAGGTATCAGTATGCCTCCTTAGTGCATTGCCTGTGTTATGCCCTTGTGTTTTTGTAACCTAAGAGCGTTGTTTTTCATTTCTAACTTCAAAAGTTAGATAAATGTGTATATATAACCAAGCTCCAGTTAAACCTCTTACATTATAAATATATTTATTTATGTGTGGTAGATCTAAAAAAATCCAGCATTTCTTCTGTCTCTAGGAATCTCTTGTGGTCATTTCTTTAATGCTCTATCACTTTGGGCAGAAGTTGCCAATTTCCCATTAAAACTTCAATTTGAGTCAACAAACATTTAAAATCCATAAAGATCCTGATGATGGGCAGCGTACTGTACGCTAGCAAAACAGTTACATTATTGATTAGATTACGGATATGTGGAAATGATCCAAAAAGTATTGACTGCAATTTTGAATTGATTTTTGCAATATGGAGCATAAGCTTTGAAGAAAAGATGTAGACTAATCCCATTTCATTAATTTAATACAAAATGATACTGTTTTCAACGTGACTTTTTACATATCTTTGAAGGCCACGATTGGGAAAAAAAACCTTTTATTTTTAAATCCAGTTTTGATTAAATAAAGTACGGTGTATGAAACCAGATTGTTCTTATTAGATTTACCATCAGGTTCAGCTGACAGTGCATCACAGAGGATGAAGGGCAGATGGTAATAGCCAACGTCTGTCGCTTAAAGCAAATAGAAAATTGTGGTCTTCTGACTTTGGGGTGAAACTGTGAAGAAGTAATTTGCATATCAAAGAGTCTAATCAACAAAAGTGTTCGGCTCAAACATACATAAAACAAAAGGATAGCTATAAAATGAAGAGAGCAACATTTGAGTTAATGAGTCCTGTTACTGTATGTTCATATGGGGATGTGGGGAAATGCTATATCGGAGTGGAACAGTAGATACAGGGCTACTGGGAGTAATGTGCTTTCTCTTGCTCTTGGCCCATTTGCTTTCAAGGATACCAGCGTTGAGAGTTTTTGGTTCATTTAGCATTGAGTTCAGCACTCTGGGCTGCAGTGCTGTGGTTCCTTGGGGCTCCGTTGAATTGCCTGCAGAAAGCTTGGGAGAGTAAACCTTTGCATTTTATTAGTCTGCTGTATTTGCTTTGCACTTAAGGATTAACAAATTCAGGTTAATTTGCAAACCACACTTCATTCTTTGATGTGGAATAGCATTTTCTAAGCCTCCTTTCTTTTCAGTGGATGGGCTAGAGAGTGACTGGCTTGTAAAAAGACTCCTGAGGCTGAAAAACCCATTGGAGCTTGACCATTTTTTTTAACTGAAAGGGTCTGTTGTACTAATCACATACTCCACAGAATCCCTTAGTTAACAATTTTATTGCTTTCACTGAATAGGGTAACACTATGGAATTATCAGTGTTTAAGTAGAAAAGCAGCCAAGCAAATGTATCAGTGAGCATTATTGCCAATATTACCCGGGTCACCAACAGGGGGGAGAGCTGGGACAAGTGTCATGGGCCTGGTGGCTGTGGGGGGCTCGGACGGTCGGCGCTGCATGTTCGGCCCCGATCTCTGGCCCGGGCTCAGCTTCTCTGCCCGGCTGCCGGTCCTCTGGTTGCTGCCGGCCCCGGCTCTCCCCAGCTCTGGGGGCCTCACTCACATTGCGGTGAGCGACCGGCGTCAGAGGCCCTGCGCGGGACAGTGAGGGAGGCCCGCAGCTGGGGAGAGCCGGGGTCTGGCTGTCGGTCCTCTCGTTGCCGCCGGGACCCAGCTCTCCCCAGCTGCGGGCCTCCCTCACTGACACTGTCCCATGCTGAGCCTTTGACTTCGGCGCACACCGGGCCTCTTTGAATTTGCACCGGCATGAGAGAGAGACCCAGCACATGGCAAAAAAATTATTTGGGGGGTTGCAGGTATTTGGGGAGTGTGTATGTGTGTGTGTGTGTGTGTGTGTGTGTGTGTGTGTGTGTGTGTGTGTGTGTGTGTGTGTGTGTGTGTGTGTGTGTGTGTGTGTGTGTGGAGGCAGGCGGGGGTTGTATGTATTTGGGGGATGGGAATTTTTTTTTGTATGTGTTTGGGGGTGAGGGTTGTATTTGGGGGGAGGGTGTGGTGGGTGTTTTGTATGTATTTGGGGGGTGGGGATTTTTGGTATGTATTTTGTGGGAGGTAATTATTGTGGGGGGTATTGTGTGTGTGTGTGTGTGGCCAGGGGGGGAAGGGAATGAGTGTGATATGGGGGGGATTGAGGGACAGTGGGGTAATTGATGGATTGGGGGGGGAGGAGTGAGAGGAGAGAGGGGCTGTCAGAGAGGGGGGGAGAGGGGGTAAGAGTGAGGCAGGGGGGAGAGCAATACATGGGAAGACGGGGGTAAATAGAGGGGGGGCTTGCAAGACTGCCGACACGGGTAGGGGGGGCCACGGTCGTAACTCTAGTCCTTGGCCCCGGGAAATCTGTCTGCGGCCCTGATATTTACTAAGCCGTCTTCTGCCACAAGAGACCTCTTGGCGCTGGATGACATGAATGGGCTGCAAGGTCTTCCAGTGCCATAGATACCTTATAGCAGAAGACTGCGTTGCACATAAATGGCCATATTCTGTATATTTCACCCTTTTTTTAGCCAGAGGTCCTCAGTTTGTTGAAGACTCCTCCAGCAACATGAGTTACACATTTCAAATCAAATTCTTCAGATGATTAATTGTTGGAGCTGAATGGTTACCAGCATTTGTTGGAAAACATACGGTTTATTCTTGCTTGTGTGTATCTTTCATTATACATATGTCCCAGTGTGTTTGAAACATTTAAAGCTGCAGACCAAGCAATATCCTACATGTTTTTTTTTTTTAATAAATCAGTTCTGTACTATGAGAAAATACTTGTAGCATTTAAAAAAACAAAAAAAACCACAACTCTAAATGACATTTTTGAATGTATTATAATGTAACAAGCATTTTTTTGTTTCTATAGCAACAATTTACAAAATCAAACCCCCTTCCTCTTCTGAAACAGACTCTGGCACACACTTTTTTGAGCCATGCCGTCTCTAGCAGGGCACCAATTGTATCTAATGACTGCCTGGTCACATGATCTTCCTCACAGAACTTTGCATCTTTGATCCTCTTCTGCTGCACTGACACTGGCACTGACAGCCATTTAGTGAACCCCTGAGCCGAATCTTCACCGATCGATCGTCAACTTAGCCAATTACTTATCAATGTGTGGATTGTATTGATGCCAATATTAAAATAAAAATAAAAAAACGGCAACTTGGACTGCTGCTTTAAGAGCAATGGAAAATATTACTTGACTCTTGTAGTGTGCACTAAACAATGTTAATATACCTGCATTCACTGCACTTCCGTCACTGCACAGTGGATAACAGGAAAAGTGGTCACGTTCCATAACTTTGTAGAGAGGGATTGGAAGCACATGAAAGGACCAGTGTGAGCTACAATATAACTGTGCATGTCACGTATTCTGCGCCCCGTACTTAGGGCAAGCTGTGTATAACTGCGGATGGTACAGATACATTGTATCATCTCAGCAGAAAGAATCTGTATCCTGTATTTCATGCCACAGTTTTTAGATCGAGTCTGAAATTGTAGTTCTTCACGCTATGTGCAGGTGTTAGACGTGAATTAACAATACAGTTCCGCTAACTTTAATTTCTCAAATTGTCTGTAATGTTCCTTTGTCTTCACTTTACTGAGAAATATTCTGCACAATATTTTTTTTGGGGCAGGAACTGTAATCTAAAAACATGCTGAAATTGTGGAATTGCTACTACATTATTTTGGAAATTAGGTATTACATGCTAACTTTAGGCTGCGTCCATAGTCCATGCGACTTCGCGTGCGGTGCAAACAAAAGGCAGTAGCTTCATGAGGAAGGCCATAGAACGCGCGATTCCCGGAAAGACAAAGTAATTTGATTTTGTTGCGTGACGGCCGAGTCACGTGAGCGGTTTGGACAATGAGGGCACTCCTCCGCCACGCCTCCCCGTCGTGTCTTTCCCCTCCCCATTCCATAGGCCACGGATCGCCTGTATATCCACGGTCTAACCCTAACAGAAGCAGCAAGTAGGGCAAATTATTTAATTTACCTTTTTTTGCTATATTTGATTGCACTTTTTTGCAGTTAAAACTTGTTAAAAATACTAATGAATACCAATATACTGATATACTACTCTACTATTATATACTAATATACTGATATACTACTCTACTATTATACTAATATACTGATATACTACTCTACTATTATACTAACATACTGATATACTACTCTACTATTATACTAACATACTGATATACTACTCTACTATTATACTAATATACTGATATACTACTCTACTATTATACTAACATACTGATACACTACTCTTCTATTATACTAATAAAATGCTTGACTTTACCGGATCTCCAATTTATGTCCCTAAGTGGGGTTCTTCAAAGCAGCAGATTATGTTCAAATTGGAAAATATGAGCCACGGTGAAAATGAACAAGATGTGCTGTATAACAATGCAGAGGATAAAGCTCTTGCAACAGACACCACATGCCCTCAGCACACGTTGCTTGGCAGAATATGGGGTGCTGGTGTCAGCTGTTCCCTGCTCTCTAATGGAGACAGCGAGTTGTCCCCCAGATGTTGGTTTCTCTGTTGGTTTTTAGGAGTCCGTGCATGCACTAGGGCAGGGGTGCACAAACTGTCCCCTCTGCTCGCGCTACCCGCACGCGGTGTCATTTCACGCTGCATTGCCATGGCGATGTGTCGCCAAAGACAAGGTAAGGGAAGTTGCAGAGGCCTCATGCGATCCCCTGGCATTTTACTTAAATGCCTTGGGGAAGAGCGAGGGGCTTCTGCAACAGCCACGCCCCCGGAAAATCTTGCACCCCCCCCCCAATTTGTGCACCCCTGCATTGGGCCAGCAGTGCTTCTTATTGTCTGGAATTTTATGTAGGTATTTGTGACAGGGAGAAGTCAGTTACTGATAGTTATGCCTGGGAAACATATATCTGAGGCCTGCATCCAGCACTCAGAAGGTTAACCCAGGATGAATGGTTGGGTAATAAGGAAGTGAGTAGACACACCTGACAACCAGCATGAGATATAAGGAAGCCAATGCTTGTAAGCAGGTGGCTGTCTCATTCTACAGAGCTATCCTAGATAAGCTGCTATGCAGATGGATTCACAACTCTCTCTAAACCACAGTAAGAACTGTTAATATTGTTTCCTGACTGTTGTGGTGTATGTTAAAGGCTTGGTAACTGGACATAGCCAGCCAGCCTGATAGATAGGGCTTGGATTGTTAGTAAGTTCTCCCAATGTGAGTAGATGTTATTTTGCTTTTGTGTTGCCTTAACGGGACAGTGTGCCCACATGTTTAGTTATGCTGTGGAGAAATAAAACCACTCAACATTTGATTTAACCTGAAACTACACGTGTGGACTATTGTCTAACCTCGGCCACAGGCTGTCCTGCCACAGTATTATCGGTGTTTTCTTCCTTAAAGATACAGTCCCATTTAGGGCTAATAACACGGCCATGTTGACTAAGCAGTGTTACTCCTTATTACACCTTCCCAACACGGCTTCGTACACATGGCACTGTATGACTGAGTTAAGTGAATTATTTATTTATAAAATGTTTTACCAGGAAGTAATACATTGAGAGTTACAGCTTGTTTTCAAGTATGTCCTGGGCACAGAATGAATGGCTGTAAGGTGTTGTCCAGCATGAAAGATGTCTTAAGTAGTAACCCCACTTAGTAAATATGGCCCTAAACGTCTTTGAGCCTTATTCAGTATGCTCTGAAGAGCCTGATCACACCGTTATTGGCCAAATACCTCCATTAACGTCAGTGGGACTTTAGACTATTTTGAATTTCCCCCTAAATCTTTTATATTAGATGGTACAAAATGGGTGCAATTATTTCAAGTAAAGTTTGAAAGTTTTCATTTACAATTGAGATTCAGAGGTAGAGAGAGGGCTGCTTTCTATCATATTTCCCCCATGAAAAATAAAAACCAAATGTACGCATGCACCCCTCCTTATCTTAGAACCCACCTGGGCCTGCTCGGTCCAAACCTCAACCTCCAGCTCAGCGTGCCGACTGGGGCCTGGTTCCATTGCAATCCTTATCTCTGGCATTGCTGTTGGAGTCCCTGCGAGCAGCAAAGGAAAAAGAGAGGGAGTGAGATACTTAACATGCAGTAAGATGAACAAACAGCAGAAAATAAAGGAACTAAGGTATCCTGTACATTGTTAGACATTTGCATGCATCTCCACGTCTCAGACGTTCTTTAAAAATACTTGTCTGATTTTTTTCCCACCATTAAATCTTTAATTGGACATCATTTTGGTCTTACAAGGGACTGCAATTTTGAGTAGACTTGGAAAAGTGGTCCTTTAATCACATGCAGCATGTTCATTTTTGGTTTAATTTAAACTGGAGATGTAACATGAGCGGCTTATAGATATACTTGATTCTCTTCTTTGCAGTACTCTGCAATGCTCTGCGTGTATTCCTGTACACTGGTATATAAGCTACACAAAGATTTTACAATTGTCACTAAAATGAAGTGAATTAGGAAAATTGAATTAGATCCCAAGTTAGCGACTGCCAGAACCAATGTCACACTTCAAAACACATGAAAATAAAAACCTCGGGACTGGAAAAATCAAGCGTTGATACTCATGGTAAATTTCACTCATTAGTATTCAATCGCACGAAATTACGTAGTAATTAGTTGCCTAATATCCAGAAAAATGATTATTGTTCTCTTGGTAATCTGAAGCAGTGATGATATAATTGCCATTCATCGTACCAATGCAGCACTGACCCGAAGAGGCACTACCAGCCCACTGGATATATTAGAGTTTCCGTTTCAAAGGAAGTGAAATGAATCCATTTTTGCAGAATTGGACTGAAGTTAACATCTCCAGGTTCTGCCCCAGTGCACACCCAATGGCAGTGAAGTGATATGTCTACTGGGCTAAATCTTAGTAATTGCTATCAAAAAAAATATATTTTTTACAGGCATTTTTTTTCAATGTTTGATTGTTCCCTTGAAACTTGGGTGGTGTTTCACGTGCCTTTTCTGCTTTCTTTTTTTGTGTGTGGAGAACACGTTTGTGTCCCCACTTTCACCCACTAACACTCCACCATCCTCTGACATGAGGGGTGGCAAGAAACAAAAGGTCTCACAGAGGAGTGACGCAATAGATTGACAGGTTCAGCCTAGACCAAGGGTGGGCAACTCCAGTCCTCAAGGGCCACCAACAGGTCAGGTTTTCAGGATATCCCTGCTCCAGCACAGCTAGCTCACTGATTGAGCCACCTGTGCTGAAGCTGGGATATCCTGAAAACCTGACCTGGTTTGGGGTCTTGAGGACTGGAGTTGAGAACCCCGAAGACATTATTATGTTGATTGAACACCTAAAAAGCCCTATTAACTAGTGCCAGAAGGATTTCCCAATCACTTTAATGGGCCAGGAGGTTTCCCCATTAATGGAATTGGCCAGGAGATGTCTCATAAAGTAACATTGCTTAGTCAATAAGGCCCTGTGGGTATATCTTCTTATTTACAATGTGTATGCTGATGAATTAATCCCAGACCTGAAAGGCAGTTTTATAGAATGGTTTGCTCATGATCAATGGATGTACTGTAAATCAGGACTTTTAAAAGTACGAGGTTTCTTATCCAAGAAACAAAAGAGAGAGTGTGGGTACTGCTACCAGAGGTGGAGCAGTATCCAAGACCCCATTTAGTGTGCACTCGCCTGAAGTAATAATAATTGTGTTATGTCAGAGTAGACCTCGACTAGATACATTTATATAGAAAGTTGCAGTCTTGGTATATTCCTTGCTAGTCGAGGTCTACTCTGACTTTACACAATTATTATTACTTCAGCCGAGTGCACACTAAATGGGGTCTTGGACAACTCTCCACCTCTGGGAGCAGTACCCACACTCTCTCTTTTGTTCAAATGTAATCACCCTAGTGCACCCCTCAGATCTATACATTTGATAGAGCGGGTTGGTTTCTCTTCTCTGGTACTCATGCTTATTCAAGAATTCAGATACTGCAGAGGGTGGGTTACTGTTAGAGGGGTATACCTATCTGCCAGATCATGGGCAGTTTGGGCTAGCCCTAAATTTAAGGCCAAAAAAGTGCTACGTCATAAGACACCTTTCATACTGGAAGCCACCTTCTGGCCCTTTCACTTGAATAGTCTGTAGAGAACCATATTTACTGAGCTGCGTTGGAAAGTCTCTTATGGAGAATAAGGACGATTGCCCGTGACCAAACCGCCACCTGCCCGCGCCACCACACATTGCCATTGGGACAACTTACCAGCGGGACACTTGGCTGCAGGGGACCTCGCCACGCGTGATCCAACACCATCTTTAAATGGCAAAGCCCCACCACGCGCACTCCTGCACCGCCACAAGCTTTGTCCGACAAGCTCTGTGAGTTCCCATGCCGCCCGATCCGAGCCGCTTCTGCTCCGACAAGCCATGTTTAAATATCCCAAACGGGACATTTAAGCATGGCACGTCAGAGCGGACTGTCTAGGACGGGAAGCGGGACATGTAAACATGGCTTGTCGTAGTGCGCGGTGTGGGAGCGTGCAGGACTTGTCAGATTGAACTTGTGGAGGGACATTGCCATTTAAACATGATGTTGGAGCGTGCGCGGTGAGGTGCCCTGTGGCCAGGTGACCTGCTGGTGATTTGTCCTGGTGGAGACATGTTTGGCAGTGTAGCCCCAGCAGCGGTTTGGTCACGCCCAAAAGTCTTAGACCGTTTACAGAGTAGCCACTTCTTAGTAAATATGATCCTCCATGGCTAACTCATAAACATTCTGAGACTTGTAGGCCATTGTAACGCATGGCACAACTGTGAACACGTGACTTTTATATGTGACAAGGGTTAATACACACAGCTAACTAGCTGACACCTTCACCTGCGCACAGGTCCCTCGAATTAATAATGTCTACGCTCACTCTGTCACAATATCTTTAATGCACCGCCGCCACCACCTCCAAAGAAATATCAAATATGTAATTTGCAGGTTTATGGTCCCTGCTTATTATGAAACCTATGCACTTAACACATAAAAATCTGACCGAAAATTTAAATTACTCTCTACAAAGTATGCAACAGTTTAATCAGAGCCCAAAGTATTACTTATTAAAGTTTAGCTTTAATATACAAAAAGTACAGATCTTAGATTACAGAAAAAATATTATTAAAAGAAACTTTCACTATGCAGACAGTTTCTTAAAATAAAAAAATAAACAATCAGAATGCCCTATACATGTGTAGATTCTTCCCAGAGAGCTCACTGAGAACAAGAGAAGATAATTCAAATGTCTGATCCCAAAAACACATCTGTTGGATTCTAATGAATAATTCAAATGCATGACTTATATACTGAAACCCTTTAATTGAAAACAACATATGTCCCCCTTTTGGGCGTGTTCTCAACCCACCCCTTTCATCAACAACAGTTTTACAACTGAATTAATAAAAAAACCATTTTTTTGGACGTTTAAACTTTGCCTCAATACTTAAGACTTTATAACTTTTTTCTATAATACTTAGACAAATGCCATGTACACTGTTGAGTCTGTGTACTTAATATGCATGCCTGGATATTAAATATGACCACAACATATTTTTGCTTGAGAAACATATCAGAGATTATAGAAGACCTGGGTTTTTGGTATCATTTGATTTGTGTAATCGCAACGGTTACAAATATTTATTGGTTATAGTGAATTACCCAAGATTTCATATTTAATAACTTGACCCAAACCTATGTTCTGTCCTCTTGCTCACACCCCTCCTGATATTTCACAGATCTTCCGAAGAATGCATTTCATGGTATATTTAAAAGGTTTATGTTTATTCTAGTGTCAAGACAGCCATATTTAAATCCCCCCACTTACAAACCCAGATATGTTTTATCCCTAGGTCAGCACTTAAAACTAGGCATGGACAGCGGTTTGACAGGCCATAAAAACAATTATTTTATTTTTAAGACAATTTGCAGGTTAACGTTAACCTCTGGTGTGCCAGATTGATTCAAATACTTCATATTTTCTGCTATATTCATTAAGTCCATTTTTTCAAAATATGAACAGGACTTCAAAGCCCAGAATGCTAAACAATGTGAGTTTAAAAACCAGTGCTGCCTTATGGGAAACCTATTAGGATTTCACTGTGCCTACATAGTGTACTGTCAGTACCATATGGAAAATGTGAGAAATGTGTAGTATTGTGCCTGTATTTATTACTGTGCTGTTTATGTAATTCAGCAGACATCGGTCTCTCTCTGCATCAGACAGAGCAGCAATACACCTGCTTTCATTCCCAGTTTTTTCATGGTAAAGCAGAAAGAACTGGCCACAAACTATCATTGATTGGTACTGCTCTCCAATAATGGATTAATAAAATGGCTATGGTGAATGGGAACATCACAGCATCATCATTACAGGGCAACGGAGGGTCCTGAAAGATCAATAAATAGTATCAATTGGTATTGATCTGCCTAGCTTTTCCTTTTGTCTTCAATATGCATGCGAGTCCCTGACTCGGTTAGTGTGTCTTGGTTAAACCAGACGGGAGGATGCTGTCCCATTCAGTGGTCGAAGGGTTACTTTACTCTGGATTACTCTAGAGAGCCTGGTAAAAATCGGCAGGTCCTGTTGGATAATCCAGTGTAAAGTGTCATTATAATAATAATCTTCCTACATTTCTGTGCTAGTGACCTCTGTGCTAAACATCCAAGAGGTAGGTTTTTGTTTGACAAAACTCCCGCCCTTTCATTGTAATCACACAGTTCTTTGTGAAATCATTCGGTGGCTTAACTCGAAGAAATGATGATAATGTACCACTGATATTCCACAGGAGTTTTAAAAATCAGCGATCACTGCAAACTAGGAATTACTGGTGCATTCTTTTCTCAGTCTTTAAAGCTGCAGATCAAGCAATATCCTACATGTGTGCTTTAAAAAAAATAATCAGTTCTGTACTATGAAAAAATACTTGAAGCATTTAAAAAAAAACAACAAATCTGAATGCCATTTTTATGTATTATAATGTAACAAGCATTTTTTGTTTCTATTGCAACCATTTACAAAGCTACATCCCCTTCCTCTTCTGAAACATGCTCTGTCAAACACCTTTTTGAACCCTATTCTCTCTCTAGCAGTTCACCAATTGTATCTAGTGACTGTCTGGTCACATGATCTTCCCCACAGAACTTTGCCTCTTTGGTCATCTTCTGCTGCCCTGACAGCCATTTAGTGAACCCCCGAGCCGAATCTTTGCCGATCAATCACAGAACGGATCGATTGGCAACTTAGCTAAATACTTATCATTGTGTGGATTGGATTGATGCCCATATTAAAGGGAAAAAAAAATAATATATATATATTTTTTTTTAAAACACAGCTTGGACTGCTGCATTAAGGGAAGAGATTTTGTCCACATGTGTACCCCCTGAGCCCCAAACAAAGCTCTGGGAGCATGTTCCTACGTTTCCCTCCTACTTTATGATCCACAGCTCAGTACAGACTTGAGGAAGGGGGACAGTGCTTAGCTGTCTGGCACTATCAGTTCACTTCCGACAGAAAGTGGGCCCCTGTGACTAGTATCACTGTCCTAAGGGGCAGTAATGACTGTATACTCTGGGGTATTTGTTCTCAAGCTTCCCCGACCTGAGCTGTAATGTGTAAAATTGACAATTCATTACCAACCTGAAAGCATCACATAAACATGTAAAATGGTGCCGAATGTGTTATATCTCTAGGTAACTGTGCCTTAACCCAGGGGTTCTCAATTCCGGTCATCAAGACCCCCCCAACAGGTCAAGTTTTAAGGATATCCCTGCTTCAGCACAGGTGGCTCAATCAGTCCCTGCTTCAGCACAGGTGGCTCAATGAGTCCCTGCTTCAGAACAGGTCTTGGACGGAGCCAATGATTGAGCTACCTGTGCTGAAGCTGGGACATCCTTAAAACCGGACCTGTTGGGGAGTCTTGAGGACTGGAGTTGAGAAGCCCCTTTTTAAGTGACTGGTGTTGGCAAAATAACACTGCTACATTAGTTCACTGGGTTAGGAAGTGCTAGTAATTCTCATAGCCGTACCCTACTACTTTGGGCAAGTTACCGTACCTGCGAGAAACAGGTAGCAGTAACGAGTGTGTGAGCCCTTTTCTGGAGAGGGATGTATTGTACTTGTTGAAGAAAACAAACAAAAAACAGCGGAAGGAGACAGAGAAAGTAAAGAGAGACTTTAATAACTGTTTGTTCTTTCGTGGTGGCCACTTTGAGGCGGGTTGCTGCCCTTGTCTCAGCTGCTGTAGTGGGCTACCCTGTGCGGTGCCCGGCTTGGTAGGTGTTGTGGGCAATTGGTTTGGGTACCATTGGCTATTACATATACAGAAGTCCCTACTTTAAGCACTCTATGTTATTCATTAATAACATAGCATTTCAGTAGAGGTTGAGTGCTTAAAGTAGGGACTTCTGCATATGTATGTGCAATATTAACCTTTTCCTTCACAGCACCCCTTTAGTACATAAAAAAACTCTTTCATTATTAGCTGAGCGAGGACCACTTGTCCTTTATTCAGTTACCATTGGCTATTACCCAGTGGTTGAGCATTCTGGCAGGGTTGGCACTTATCGGGTTAAGTTATCTGTTTTAATAAAAAATAAACTTTGTACCTCCAGACCTTTGCTTGTGTTTATTTATTATAAGTATTATTATGGGGTTAGGTATACACGGAAGGGGGGAAACTGCACGGCAAGCACCAGGGTCATGGAAAATGCAAAGGGAGCGATCAGAGACTGGGCTAGCACTGTTCAGGCAGTTACAATGTTCTGTACAATGAATGCAATATTCTATTTGTATTAGTTTTCATCGCACTTTGAACTCAGAGAACAGTTTGTCACGCTCTGACATTCAGTTTCTTCAGCACAAATAATACAGGAACTTCAGCATCTCCGTTTATGAGACATAATGAAACCCAAGATATTAATGTCTTTACAAGGCTCGGTGTTCATCTATCAACACTACACCCACTAAGAAAAATGTTGATCAATGTTAATATGTGCCTTTTTCTAATGACAACAATATTTCATCTGTATTTTAATCCGATAAACTCGGTGATGGTTTGTAAGGTCATAATACGTAACCACTTAACGAAGGATCCCATATTTTATTTTGATGTTGGAAATGTAACATTAACACAATGGGGCTGCGTCACTGGTTGAGCTGAAGCAGGGGTATCCTTAAAACCTGACCTGTTGGTGGCCCTCATGGACGAGTTTCGACAGGCCCCGCTCTCGGTGTCAGCGGTCTTGTGAGCCCCCCCCCATTTCACACCTCACGAGCCTCCTCTTCTATTCCCCCCCTCTGCCCATGTATTTCTCTCCTTCCGTCTCACTGTTACCCCTTCTCTTCCTCACTCCCTCTCTTATACCCGCTCTCTCTTCACTCTCGCCCCCTTCCTCAATTACCCCCATCTCGCTCAATCCCGCTCCTTCAATACCCCCTCCTCACACTCATTCCCCCACCCTGTCCACACACACATAATCTCCCCACAATAATTACCCTACCCCACAAAATACATACAAAAAGCCCCACCACAAATACAACCCCCCCAAATACATACAACCGCCCCCACCCCCCAAATACATAACAAAACACCCCCAAAATACATACAAAACCCCACAAATCCATACCAAACACACTTACCTTCGGGATGGTCTCAGGCCTCTGGTGCCCCGGCTCTCCACCCGCTGCTGCGGGCCTCCTGTTGGGCTTCGTTCTCTCCCACGCTGTTCGGACCTACTTCTCTCACTCACTGTCCCGCGCTTGGGAGAGATGGGGCCCGGCGACTGGACAAAGCAGTTGGGCCGACCTCTGGCGGGGCCCAACTTCTTTGCCCGGCTGCCAGTTCTCTCGTTGGCGCCTGGCCTCGTCTCTCCCTACCTGCGGGCCTCTATCACTGTCCCTCACCGAGCCTGTCTCTCATGCCGGTGCGCTCCAGAAACTGGGCCCCGCTTCTAGGCGCGTGCTGAAGTAAGAGAGACCCGGCGAGCACTGGGCTCAGAGAGAGGCAGAGAGAGTGAGGGAGAGGCAGGCCTGAAGCTGGGTAGAGCCAGGACCCGGCGGCAACAAGAGGACCGGCAGCCACGCAAACAAGTTGGGCCAACCTCTGGCCGGGCCCAACTTTCAGCGCCGGCCAGGCCCCCAGTAGCCATCGGGCCCGGGACACTTGTCTCGGCTCTTCCCCCTGTCGGAGGCCCTAATGGCCCCTGAGGACTTGATTTGGCCACCCTTGCTGTAGGATTTATGAAAAGCACAACTTTTAAGCAACTGAAATGCCCTCTCTTTATACCCATTTTCTTTTTTTGCATTTCTGTAATTTCAACAGTATTGCTAATTTGCTCCTTTTATCTTCCTTTTACATTTCAGATGAAGTCTGCAGAAGTGGAGGATGGAGCTTTGTTTACAGAGGCATACTGCAAAATCTGCAATGCGCAGTTAATTTCGGAGTCTCAACGGGTTGCACATTATGAGGTGAGTTTCAGACACATACCTGATAACATTATAAGCTGTAAATATAGTGAGGGCTTCAGTATCAAGCGGACCGTATCAAAACTGCCCAGTATGCTAACATTTATGTCAAACGTAAGAAACATAGTTTCCCATATTGTACACATTTGATCAAACTAGTTATATAGATTGCGAATCACACCAGATTTTTTTTTAAATATATAGATACTGTACATGTAGAGAAAATCAAAAAACAAATGCAAGTAATTTTCTTCCATAGAAAATGCAATTTAAAATGAAAAAAAAAAAAATCAAAAATGAAAGGTGTCACTGAGAAAACCCATTAGGGAGAATTTTCACTCAGTACTTGCAGTATTGTATCTTAGTCCACTGTGGTCGAGTAACAGAGAATTATGATGTATGTATACACATATGTGTGTGTATGTTAAAGAGTGCGACAGCAACCACTACTGTACATACTATCAATCTATATTAGTAGGGAACATTTACATATACAGGCATACCCCGGTTTAAGGACACCCACTTTAAGTACACTCGCGAGTAAGGACATATCGCTCACGTCCTGAACAGCAATACCGGCTCCCTACCTGTACCGATGCTGTGCGCAAGCGGGGAGACTATAGAGCCTGTTACAAATGCGTTATTTACATCCGTTATGCACGTATATGACGATTGCAGTACAGTACATGCATCGATAAGTGGGAAAAAGGTAGTGCTTCACTTTAAGTACATTTTCGCTTTACATACAGGCTCCGGTCCCATTGCGTACGTTAATGCGGGGTATGCCTGTATGTGAATAATTTTAAACAGGGCTTAGAGGAAGTCCATAGTGATTAGCTCAACTAGTGTTGGAAATGTCAGTGGGTAGTCTGTGCTGCTTGTAGGGCTGTGGTCCCCTTGACCATACATAACGTTCAAGTATGGATCTGTAAAACACCCCAGAACATGGCGCAACAAATACAGACAAAATTGTAATAAAAATTAGTTTGCACCCACAATCCGTTTTCTTTAAAAGAGCCTTTAAATGATAAGATCTGTTGCTTGGGAGTCCGCGGGGGCGTCTATGCCTCCTTCCAACCGGCTTTTGCCTCAGCGTTCGCTTCGACGCTTCCATTATTCCATTTCATTCCATTGTTAAAAATGAATCCGGAAACGATTGCTCTCTGTCAAAAAAAATTCCGAAATTGCGAATTGGCCTTTTTGAGACTAATCCGTGGACCAAAGGAACCGGACGATCTGAGGCAGATACAAATCTGCAAAAAAATGCGCCCATCTCTACTGAAGATGGCTGGCTGGTATCGCGTTGTTTGGCACGTGATGTCACTGCTCCCAAACGACACCCGGATCAAAGATGGCACCCAACGTGTTCCTATGATGGCTTCTTCAGGGGTAAACGAAAGGCTGAACTAGTCCGCTATAAGAAGCCTCTTGTTGCCATACAGTAGATACAATGTAAATCTCCCACACAAGCCTAATTGCTATTACAATAATTGTATATAAATAAAAAAATGACAAACCAACTAACTGTTCAGTTTTATGCATCCCTAGACCATATAAAGGACAACATACCCTACACTGAAGTACAAATTGGTGAATAAATAAATACAAGACTAAAATAATACATGTTTTCCAAAAAGGTGGGAGAACGAGTAGCTACAAACCTTAATACAAGAAGACAACATTAACCCTTAAGGATATTGACACTCGCCTAATGAATTAATAATACAGGCAGTCCTCGGTTATCCAACGGAATCTGTTCTGGAAGTAGCGCTGGATAGTGAAACCATTGTAAAGTGAGTCCCATGTTAATCAGTGGCGGTGAGCGTTGTATAACACATTCAGGCGTTGGATAACACATTCCAGCATCGACAAACCGCCCATAGGGTTGCATTGTAAAGCGTTGGATATGCCATTCGTTGTAAAGTCAAACATTGGATAGCGAGGACTACCTATACATGCAAAAAGCTATGGAATGATAAAAGGTAGCATACAAAAAACAGATCTGATTTAAAACATGTATGTATGTATGTATATGAAAACAAAACAAGGAAGCGCACAGCCCATAGTGTTAATCTGTATAGATTTATATGGTTATTAATAACACAAATGAGCACTTACAACAGTAAAATTGAAGACAGGCAGTGCTGATGTACTATATAGTCCCCAGCCCACTTTTGTAGGGGAAAAGTTGGGCTCTGTAGTGTTTATATATATAAACTCTTAAAAGGTATCGTAAATGGTATGGTGTATTTAAATTAAATAAAATGCATGCCTTTCATATGAGTGCTACATTGATTCAAAATGAGTAAGAGCTATTGTCTAGATAAAAGCAGCGACATCAATGTCAGTGATAGGTCAGTGCAATGCCAGTGTGTTGTGGGAATGAATGCAGAATATTTCTCTTTGCGCAAATGTTAGAAATTTGTCTCCATCACGATTATTAAGAGTCACGGTCTCAGTTCCTTTCATTGTGAGACCTGTAGTCTCCTTGTTATGACAATTTTAAACAATGGCGAGAAACCCCATGACCAGTATTTTTGGACAATAGTCTATTGAGGGTCCGGAGTATCTATAAATACGTATGTGACACATCTTGAGGTATTACATTGACTTGGGGCTAGACAATTTTTATGATTTCTATTTTTCCTGTAAACAATAAGAGAATTCTTCAGAATGACTTGATTCAATATATCATCAATAATCAAGATATCACAATGTTTTTTTTAAACTATGCAGCTGCGTTTTATGTGGTGATTTGTTTTAGTCCATTGTGTTGGTTTGGATTAGTCCTGACCAGCATCTCTGGTATCATTTCTACGTACGTGTTTAAATTTGCCAGATGGGATGTTTTTGAGCTAATTAGTGTGGTGGCTGCTCCTACTGTCCAAATAACCATTACAGTGAACTATTTTCCTATTAATCTTTGTATATACAGGTCCCCTTCCTTCATTGAATAGTTCCAGATCTAAAAATGAGATGTTGTATTTGTTCACCTCATTGGTAACAAATAGTGCCAGATCACTGGTTAATGTGTACCAGGAATTTTTCCAAGTCCACTTCAGGACCTTTTCATACTGTATGAATGAAAGGTCATCAATGAATCGGGTCATAGGATGATGTTTTGATTAAATAGATTGTTATGCCATATCTATGCAAATAATAGCAGACCAAGAATCAGACAGTGTACTGGATAGAAGGTCACTACTTAATAAAAATGTCAGGATTAAAACATTGTGCTATCTTGATTAATGATGATACATTGAATCAAGTCATTCGGAAGAATCCTGTTATTTACAGGTAAAACAGAAATCTAAAAAAATGTTCTAGTCCCAAGTCAATTTATAATGGTCAAAGACACCCCCCTCACATCCCTTTCAGGTCTATCGAAAATTCATGGCTGTTTAAACTGTAATGCCTCAAGATGTGTCACATGTGGATTTATTGATGATCAGGACTCTAAAAAGATTATGTCCAAAAATACTGGTCACTCTTTCGACATCAAGAGTTTTATTAATTGCCATACCACTGATGTTATTTATGTTCTGGAATGGCCGAGCCAGAAGCAATACGTGGGCGGCACGAAATGCAAAACCAGGTTTTTAGGACATAGAAGGAACATTTTATCAGGTTACCGGAAACATGGTGTTTCTCGCCATTTTTGTTTAGATTTTCATAACAAGGAGACGACAGGTCTCACAGTGACAGGAATTTAAACCGTGACTCTTAGTAATCATGGTGGAGACAAATTTTTAAAATTGCTGCAAAGAGAAACATTCTGGATCCATTCCCTCAAGACACTGACACCGCACGGACTTAACACGGACATTGATGTCCCTGCTTTTATCTAGACCAATGTTTCGCAACTCCAGTCCTCAGGGAACCTCAACAGGTCAGGTCTTAAGGATATCTCTGCTCCAGCACAGGTGGCTTAGTCCAAATGACTGAGCCGCTGATTGACCCACCTGTGCTGGAGCAGGGATATCCTTAAGACCTGACCTGTTGAGGTTCCCTGAGGACTGGAGTTGCGAAACACTGATTTAGACAGTAGCTCTTACTAATTTTGATTCAATGTGGCACTCATAATAAAGGCATGCATTTTATTTAAATACACCATACTGTACCTTTTAAGAATATATGTATGTATGGCAGGGCCGGCCCACCCTTTAGGCGAACCTAGGCGGTCACCTATGGGGGCAAAGATCCTAGGGTCGTATTAATAATAATAATAATTTTTTCCTCTTATTTTTTATTTATCTTTTCTTTTTATTATTTTTCTTTATTTGTCCAGTATTTTGGCGCCATATTACTTTTATTTTGTGTCGCACCCCCTGCAACCCCGATAGCTATGCCACTGTTTATTTGAATTTGGGGTGCAAATTTTAAGTTTCGCCTAGGGCGCATGAAACCCTTGCGCAGGCCCTGTATGTATGCATTGTGCTTCAGTGGAGTGTGTACTGAAAATGTTCAAAAAAGAATAATATCAAGTCCAAACAAGGAGTTAAAAGTGTGTGCTTGTGCCCAAGTTGCAACTTCTTATGTGAGGGAACTCCTGTGTCACCTCAATGGGACAAATCTATGTAGTGGCTGATAGAAGAGCATAACACAAAGGCACCATAAAATATAACCATTTTTAATCTCAGTAGATATATAAAAACATATAAAAGCATGTAGTGTTAAAAAGTAATGCACTCAAGGAAGTGTTTTTAAAAGTGGCTTATCTGTACAAGAGTCTAGGTAAGCGGATCAGATACCTAGACTCTTGCACAGATAAGCCACCTTTTAAAACAGTCCCTCGAGTGCATACTTTTAACCCTGTACATGCTTTTTTATGTTTATACATATATTGCCGGGGTCCCCCCTGGTCCCTCGTCTGCCCCTACCTCTGGCTGCAGCTGAGCCTGTCAGGGAGGTTGGGGGAGAGTGTGGAGTGGTTCCTGCAGGCGACTCGGTCGCCAGAGGTTACGGCGGCTCCTCTTGCAGTGTGCCGCCATCTTAGCTGTGATTGCGCATACGCAAGGTACAGCGCATGCGCAGTGCGAGGGCGAGACGCAGAGAAAGTTGTTACTTTGCACGCGCTTGAGACCACGCCAGTCGGAGCTGGGACACGGAAGAGGTAGGGTGTGTAGGTACAGGGAGTCAGTGACCTCTGTACTAGGCCAGAGACCCTCTAGGCCCCAGCTAGGCCCCGACTCACTGTGACAGCTTGTGGTTTCTGCAGTGACCCCCATAGATAGGGACCCTGTCTTGTAGCTCAGAGTGAGGGAATAGCTGGAACGCGGCTGTGACCTGGCCCTTGGCAATCCGGGACCGGATCATCATACCCATACGTACAGAGACATTCTTCATGGTGGAACCGTCCACATGGGACACCACCCAACGTAGAGGCAGAGGCTTTGCGATGACATTGCTGGATCCTACCTTGCCATATCAGTGCAACCGGATGTTGGAGAACCCGGCAGGTACCTCACCACGACAAGTGCACCAACTGTACACACATTAGTGGGGCAGTGCTGTCTCACAAATTTAGATGGAAGATGCTTCTTGTGGGTGGTTGGGTGCCCAAGGGCCCCTCAGGACTTGGGAGGAAGGAGGGAGGACTATATCGCCAGTGTGTGTGAACATCAGGTTGGTGGTTATTGGAGGGCATGGTCGTGCATGACCTGGTGGGTGGAAATGTGTATATATGTTCCATATTCTTCTGCATGCAGTAAAACTGTTACACATGCCAGAGTGTGTTTTATTGCATGGGGTTGCTGTAATGGGGTTATCCCACATACTGTAGTGCCGACGATTATTCTAAAACAAACCTGGGGCAATCTCCAAAAAGACCAGGTACATGCTGGGTACATGCTGGGTATATGCTGGGTACATGCTGCAACATTTCACACATTTCTGCAGACAGACTAATGGCCCATCGGATTAACAGCGGGGGTCCCTGGCAGTCCCATTCAAACTGAATGGGTCTGCCAGGAGCCCCTGCTGTGTTAATCCGATGGGCCATTAGCCTCTGCAGATATGTCACTGAAATGTACCCAGCATGTACCCAGCATGTACCTGGCTAGTTTAAGGCAAGTGTTAGAATACTCGTTGGCTCGTCTGTAGTAGGATCCCGTACAGGTGGAGGCGCTACCAAGTGACAACTCAAGTACACCCCAGGCTCCCAGCAGCGGAGGTTCAGGCCTCCTGTGGGCCGCAGGTAAAGCAGCACATACACAGTAGCCACCATATCTCCCAGGGGGTGGGGGAACATGTGCTACACATATCTACTGAGATTAAAAACTGTTATACTTTATGGTGCCTTGGTGTTCTGCACTTCTATCATTCATTATATATGTATGTTTTAAAACAATTACATTTGAACTGATAGGTAAGGTCAGATCTGTTTTTTGTATGCTACCTTTTATCATTCCATAACTTTTTGCGCCTATCATTAACTTAGTAGGTCAGTATCAATGTCCTCAAGGGTTAATGTTGTATTCTTGTATTGATGTTTGAAGCTACTGGGTCCCGCACCATGTATTATTTTAGTCTTGTATTCATTTATTCACCAATCTGTACTTCAGTGTTGGGTATGTTGTCCTTTATATGGTCTAGGGATGCATAAAGCTGAACACTTAGTTGGTTTGTCATTTTTTATTTATAAACAATTATCGTAATAGCAATTAGGCTTGTGTGGGAGATTTACATTTGTATCTATGGCAACGAGAGGCTTCTTATAGCGGACTAGTTCAGCCTGTCGTTTAACCCGTCAGAGGAACAGAGAAACGCGTTGGGCACCATCTTTGATCCGGGCCTTGTTTGGGAGTGAGAGCGGTGACATCACATGCTAAACAAAGGGATACCAGCCAGCCGTCTTCAGTGATTCCCTGAGGTGGAAGCGCGTGAAGGAACGCTGCGGCAAAAGCTGGTTGGAATGAGGCAGACGCCCCCTCAGACTCCCTACAGATTTTTTTATTTAAAGGCTCTTTTAAAGAAAATGGATTGTGAGTGCAAACTCATTTTTATTACAATCTTGCCTGTATTTATTATATTTGTAGCGCTATGTTCAGGGGCATTTTGTCTGCGGTTATTTTATACACACACGCACACACACACACGCACACACACTCACACACACTTTGTGTTTATTATATATATATATTTAAAAAATCTCACTTCTGTTCTGATTTTAGAGACAACTCCTGAGTATGTGTCATAAAACATACAAACAGATGCAGACAGATATTTCCAGATTCCCAGAGAATTAATATTTTATTACATTAGGGAGTCGCAATGACCTATTATACACATTTCCCACCAGGGGGCCTGCAGGGAGAGGAAAGGAAGATGTAACTTTAATGTCACACCTGAGGAGGGAGCCTCTGATTACCGACAATCGCACAGACCTTGAACTTTTGCCTTTTCCCTTCCAGCCATTATTTTTCACAAATGTTTTCAAAGGGGAAGAATTACTCCAAAGTGACAGCGTAAATGTATTTTTCTCACCTCCATCTGACTTCGAACTAATGATTTTGCCGAATGCTGGCACCAAATGGTACACTCTTGGATAACACCTTCTAGGAAAATGTGTTATTAACAAATGCAAACATAACACACAACATCACAATGATTTGCCCGGTAATGCAATCATGCCACCAAGAGAACATTACAGAGTGTGAAAGACATTTTTTTCAGTATATAAACATTTCAACTTGAATGCACAGAGACCAACACTATCAATTTCAGCTTATCTTACCATTGGTCTCAGCTGCTCACTCTCTTATTAATGTCAAACTTTGTGCAGCAATTTTTTTTTAAATGATCAGATTAGGAGAAGCTGTTTTGTCTTTCAAATAATAGTTTCCATTTTACTATTGGAAACCTGTATATCAGGGGTTCTCAACTCCAATCCTCAAGTCCCGCAACAGGCCAGGTTTTAAGGATATCCCTGCTTGTAGCATTAAAAAAAAAACAACAACTCTGAATTACATTTTTTATGTTTTGTAATGTAACAAGCATTTTCTTTGTTTCTATTGCAACCTTATAAAAAGTCACATCCCCTGCCTTTTCTGAAATAGGCTCTGGCACACCCATTTTTGAGCCCTGCCCTCTCTCTAGCAGTGCACCAATTGTATCTAGTGACTGCCTGGTCACATGATCTTCCCCACAGAAATTTGCATCTTTGGTCCTCTTCTGCTGCACTGACAGCCATTTAGTGAACCCCAGAGCCGAATCTTCATCGATCGACCACAGGAGAACGGATCGATCTGCAACTTAGCTACTGTAAATACTTATCATTGTGTGGATTGTATTAATGCACATATTAAAGGGAAAAGAAATAAAATACAAAAAACGACAGCTTGGACTGCTGCTTTAAAAGGAGAAGGCGTTATACCTGTTTGTTTTTCTTTAATACGCATGCTATGGTTTTGATTCTAGCTTCAGTCTATCTGTGGGCAACTCACTTTTTGTCAGCTTACCCTTTGGTAACAATGTATGTATGTAGGTATGTATGTCTTTATTTGTATAGCGCCATAAAATGTACATAGCGCTTCACAGTAGTAATACTTGTCATATAAATAACAAATATAAATAACAGATCATGGGAATAAGTGCTTCAGACATACTGTAAAAGTAACATTAAGGAAGGAGTCCCTGCTCCGAGGAGCTTACAGTCTAAGTGGTAGGTAGGGAGAACGTACAGAGACAGTAGGAGGGAATACTAGTAAGTGCGTCTGCAGGGGGCCAAGCTTTGTGTCATGTGTCCATGATTATCCAGTGCTACTCATATGCTTCTTTAAGCAGATGTGTCTTAAGGTGGGTCTTAAAGGTGGATAGCGAGGGGGCTAGTCGGGTATTGAGGGGAAGGGCATTCCAGAGGTGTGGGGCAGAAAGTGAGAAAGGTTTAAGGCGGGAGAGAGCTTTAGATACAAAGGGGGTAGAAAGAAGACATCCTTGAGAAGAACGCAAGAGTCGTGATGGCGCATAACAATAATATCCCTTCTCCCCTCTTCTCTTTGGAGGCTGCCAGAGTAGTGATCATGTGCTGAGATATCCCATCCCAGGGATGTCTGTGTGATTGCCTCTGCAGTATAACTCCAAGCACCCTGGAAATTCTATTTGTATTGATATGAGTAGGGAAGTTGGGGTTTGGTGGATCTCACGATCAGGGTTGATCGGACTACCGAGGATCTTTGAATCGCCAGACAAAACACAGAGGTTTGACAAACTGCAGTTTATTTGCCCGGAGCAAACAGTAAAACACAAAGTACATAAAAGCACAACACTATGTTATCTGCAAATGCGGACAATGAGGTACATCTAATCTCACTTGGTGGAAGGTGCTGCCATAGGTAGCGTACCTCCTGGAGTCTTCTTAGTATCGGCACAAAAAAAGTGTTTATTTTGCGCGAGTATGCACAATCTTCACAAAGTCCAGAAAAGTATAATTGTGAAGCCCCAGCACATGGGGACGACTGGGAACACTTATTCCTGATACGTAGAAGGTGCTGCTGCAGCTAGCTGGCCTGCGAGAATTTTCTTAAGAACGGAATAAAAAGTACAGTCTGGGAGAAGAGTTGTGGCTCTCGTCCAGGTAATAAAACACACAGACTGCATGCACGCAGGTAACCCGATGGCACAGGACTGAGTTACAGGAACCCAGGGCACACACACAGGTCCTGGGAGTGGGACAAAGTGACAGTTATGCCATTTCCTAATTAGAAAGGTGCCGGGCAGTCTGGGCAACACCAAGGCTTTAACACCCACCCAGGTTCCCAAGTATGCCTGATACAGCCCCAGGGCTTACAGCTTTCTTGCAGAGCAAGTCCAGAGTTAACCTGGTGCGTCCTGAGAGACTAGAAAATAGCAATACCACTGCTTTCACAGAGGCCCAAAACAATACAGGGTAAATAATAATGAATTAATTGTTTGTTCTTGTCAGGTAAATTGGAATAAAAGGGGAAAACCTAGGTGCCCAACATTCTCCCGATGAGAATAAACCACAGGGCAGAGAAACAGTACAAGTAGTTTCAAAGTGTGTTTTTCTCATGCGGCTGAGCATAGTTTTGTACAAAGAGAAGAAACCTTAGTTTCTAAGTGCCCCAAGGCAGAGGGAACATCTTACTAGCACGGGCTTACATTGGGAGAACTGGGCAAGGGGAATATGGGGCAAAACTGGAGAGAGAGAGAACGAGAGAGAGAACGAGAGAGAGAACGAGAGAGAGAGAACGAGAGAGAGAGAGAACGAGAGAGAGAGAGAACGAGAGAGAGAGAACGAGAGAGAGAGAACGAGAGAGAGAGAACGAGAGAGAGAGAACGAGAGAGAGAATGAGAGAGAGAGAGAACGAGAGAGAGAGAGAGAGAGAGAGAACGAGAGAGAGAGAGAACGAGAGAGAGAGAGAACGAGAGAGAGAGAGAACAAGAGAGAGAGAGAGAACGAGAGAGAGAACGAGAGAGAACGAGAGAGAGAACGAGAACGAGAGAACGAGAGAGAGAGAGAACGAGAGAGAGAGAGAACGAGAGAGAGAGAACGAGAGAGAGAGAACGAGAGAGAGAGAACGAGAGAGAGAACGAGAGAGAGAGAGAACGAGAGAGAGAGAGAGAACGAGAGAGAGAGAGAACGAGAGAGAGAGAATGAGAGAGAGAGAACGAGAGAGAGAGAGAGAACGAGAGAGAGAGAGAGAAGGAGAGAGAGAGAACGAGAGAGAGAGAACGAGAATGAGAGAACGAGAGAGAGAGAGCGAACGAGAGAGAGAGAATGAGAGAGAGAGAACGGGAGAATGAACAGTGGTTAATACGTTTGTCCTGAATTCCCATTCTTTGGGTTTCAGTCTCAGATTTGGGCTGTTAGGTTTCCACCCCAAAAAGTTGGCCTGCCTGAATACCTTTATAAAGTATACATGTTACACTTTTTGGAATCGAAAAGTCTTAATTGACTATTTTTTACATAGCTAGAGATAAAGGAAAATGGTATGTTGCATTTCATAAACATCCTTTTTACTGTATGCACAAAATGTGCTATTTCTAGTTATCGATTAAAAAGCTTCTATGAGTCAACATATCCTATTAAATGGGACTTTTTAATTCCTGATTAGTTACAGTATAATAACTTGCTCCCAACTCTTAGTGTGCATGTATGTTTAATATCCCTTATCCTTGAGTATATTGACAGCAGACTTCTTCTTTTGACTAATGTCTTCAGCACCAGAAGCAGCAGTAGATTTCAGCAGCAGAAGTACAGTCGTTACATTACGCATTTATATGTTCATACTGTATGTCATTTGGCTGCTTGCTTTTCATTTTAACCACTCAAGTTATTATCATTGCATACTATGTCTGTACTGTATATATATATATATATATATATATATATATATATATATATATATATATTTATTATCATTGCATACTATGTATGTACTGTATATATATATATATCTTTATTTATATAGCACCATTAATGTACATAGCGCTTAACAGCAGTAATACTATAATCCCTTGTATTTGAGTTCTGAAATGAGGAAGAGCACATTGAAGGCAGAAAAGAAATACAGTAGTGTGCCCACCTATTCTGCAAGTTTTCACTGTTGGTTGTAAAATCCTACACCCTATTTGATCGTAGGCTTTCTTCTGGGAATCTTGTATCAGTCCCAAATACATTTGCATGTACTTATCTATTCATCTCTGCCACTTCTGCTCGCAGGCTTCTCTAAGCAATCACTAATCAAACATGTACAACAGGAGGAGAGGACATACTTAGATGTGCTAATGCCCCCAGCCAAAAAAAGCTTTCTGTGTGATATTTTCTCTCTCTGGCTGATCATTGTTCATTAACATGGTTCCTTTACTTGTGTTTGCATGTATCTAGTCAATAAATGATTGTAGTAAGACATAGCAAGTGTCATCTCCATGTTGTACTGGGAAGAAATTAAATTACATAATTAATCAACCACACAGTCAGGATGACAAGACGACCAAGTGAAGCCCAGAACAGATGTTTGCTTTGGTTCTCAGGAAGTCATGAATTTTTATAGTCTCCAGAGCTGACTCAGAAGGGTTTTATCGATACATAATAATAATAATAATAATAATAATAATAATAATAATAATAATAATAATAAGTAGTATTTACCTACACTGGTCCTCATTGTTATCTATATTATAGTTTTTACTTGCCATTTATCAATACTGTAGAATATATTATAACTTTATTTCATAATAACTTTATTTATATAGCGCTTTTCTCCCAATAGGACTAAAAGTGCTTCACAGTTACAAAAAGGGAAAAAGAAGAAACCATTTAAGGTTTTAAACAAGACCAAACACAAGGAAAGATACAATACAGGATGGGATGGTACTGTAGCTATTAAATGCTGGACAGGTTGTGTTTCATCAATTAGATGATTAGGTAAACAGTTAGGTCTTGAGTCTATTTGTTATAGATTTCCAGAGAGGGGGCCTCTCAAACTGTACGAGGCAAATTGTTCCAAAGAGAGGGAGCAGCGCAGCTAAAAGCTCGGGTGCCAAAGGAAGTCAAGGAGATTCTGTGAACTGTTAGGAGTGTTTAATCCGGGCTATGTTCTTTTGGTGGAAGATTGAAGATGCATGCTTCTAACAACCCACCCCCTTGGTTTCAGAGCAAGAAACATGCCAACAAGGTCCGACTTTACTATATGTTACACCCAGAGGATGGAGGACCTCCCTCAAAGAAACTTCGACCAGATGACGCAGTAAGTAGATGAAGGACCACATTAGACCACGAAGCTCTCAGTCATGTAAAAAATTCTGATCATTTTTGGCATTTGTTTTGACAATATAAGCGATGTGTTAGAACGGCTCAGAATTAGGCCTGGACATATACACATGACAATTTGTGCAGTGCATGTCGCTTTGAGTCACGGAAAACAGCGCTTCAGTGATTCCAAAACTGAAATATCCAGGGCTTGGTTGTTAGGCAGCTCTTCATAATTCCTAATGGCAGCCAAACACTTTAATACAGGGGTGCTCAACT
Organism: Ascaphus truei; assembly: GCF_040206685.1. Lineage (NCBI taxonomy): Eukaryota > Metazoa > Chordata > Amphibia > Anura > Ascaphidae > Ascaphus > Ascaphus truei. The sequence goes on along the minus strand of NC_134490.1, from coordinate 64,513,264 downwards.
CCAGTTCTCAAGGGCCAGGTTTTAAGGATACCCAAGCTTCAGCACAGGCTGCTCAATCAGTCCCTGCTTCAGCACAGGTGGCTTAATCAGTCCCTGCTTCAGCCCAGGTGGCTCAACCAGTCCCTGCTTCAGCTCAGGTGGCTCAACCAGTCCCTGCTTCAGCCCAGGTGGCTCAATCAGAAGCTCAGTCTCAACTGAGCCTCTGAATGAGCAACCTGTGCTGAAGCAGGGATATCCTTAAAACCCGACCTGTTGGGTGGGGTGTCTTGAGAACTGGAGCTGAGCCCCCCTGCTTTAATATTCATGTTTAAATTAAAACATTGACTGAAGGATACAATACTGAGTTATCCGATGAGGATGAGAAGGGGAAGTGCAGGTTGTGTAGTAACATATAGAGGCTTTTTGTCACTGTGTTGATGTTCTAACTTTTTGATAGTTGAAAGATTTTTGCAACACAAATGCAGATGTCTCATTTATATTCTTTTCATAAAAAGTCAGACCTTAAAAAAATATATATTTTGCACCAATATTGTTCTGAGGCAGAAAACTACTGAAAGATTCCACTAAAATATATGTGAAATGTTTGCAAACAACACATATTTCTTTTGGATCCCGTCCCTTCTGCAAAGAAAGGAAACTTATTGAGAACAGTAAGAGATATGGAAAGAAAAGACAGCAGCCCGTGTAGACAAAGAAAGAACCAGAGTAGAAGGAGACACAAAGGAAGATAACAAGTTATAAGAATGAAGGGGAACAGCAGGTAATGTGAAGCAAAGTGCGAGCAATCCAAAACATTGCAAATAACTGGAGGCAATGCAACAAAAGGGAGGAGGCACAGACGAAATAATTACAAAAATAAAGTCTGGAATTGGGAAAGCTGTAGCAATAAAATGCTAATTTACTGGGGCCTGTATGAAGCTACATGTAGTCTATGGAAATTAGCTCTACATGTTCTGCCTAATGTTTGTTTAATAAGTTAGCAGCAGCACTGCTGTAAGTGGCATAGCACTTAGGGCGTTTATCTGGCATTATGACTGAGTACTGATAGTCATGTTTATTCCAATGTTAGAATCGGTCAGTAGTCAATTAGTCACCTCTTCTTTGATAGAATAGTATGGATTGCATGGCTAAATCTTTGAGACAGTATTCCTCGTAATACGTTCGAGGGACAATTGAAACGACTTTATTAAAGCGTGGGACTGCATTGCAGTGAGTAAGACTGCCTTTCGGTTAATGCAGTCCTCAAGGGCCACTAATAGGCAAGGTATTTGGCATATCCCTGCTTCAGCACAGGTGACTCAATCAGTGGCTCAGTTATTTTGACTGAGCCACCTGTGCTGAAGCAGGGATATCCTTAAACTTGACCTGTTGGTGGCCCTTGAGGACGGGGGTTGGCCACTCCTGAGTTAGAGCAGGGGTGTGAAATCTGGGGGGGGGGGGGGGCACAGCAGTTGTAGAGGCACTGCGGTCTTCCCCCAAGGCATTTAAATTAATGCTTGTGAATCGCGGGCGGCCTCTGCAAAGTCCCATATCTTGTCTTCGGTGACACGTTGTAACGCGGTGTCAAATGACGCCACGGGTCATGTGACATCACAGTGCCGTGGCAACGTAACGTCCCGTGACCCCACAGCGTCATTTGATGCGGAAGACAAGGTAAGGAGGGAGGCGCGAGCAGGGGGGAGCACAGGCAGGGGGCGCAGCGGGCGCAGCGGGGAAAGTTTGCGTTCTCTTGAGTTCGTGAATACCCCTATCAATGATTAAAACGTACACCAACGGAGTACCACTGCCTTACAATTAGAAAGACTGCTTTCCAGCGAGGTAAAAAGACTTCCACTGAGTGACCACGTTTTCCAGTGAGCGAGACTACAGTCTAAAAAATGATATCCTCTCCTAGCAAATTAGAAATTTTATTTCAACACCCTCCCCCCCCTCCCCTTTTTATTTTTTACTAGGATAGGAAGCAGGAGTTTCCCAGAGCGCAAATGCTCTATTTTTAATGATGGGGCTCCCAAAATACATACCTGTAAAAGGTAATGTGTTGCAGTCTCCTTCAGGGGAAACAAAATGGCAGTTTAAATTTCCCAAGCGTGTCCAGTATTTTTGGAGAAGCCACCTGGCAACCCTACACGCAGCATGAACGCTTTTACAAACATATCAATCAATGAGAATATACCTAGTCAGAGTGAAATAAACTGTGCCTTGGAGTTACTCATAGGGGGGGATGTCTTACATTAGCTGCTATCCGGCCCATTAGTGCCAGCTCTCAAGAAATGACTCTGCCAGGGGTAAATCTGATGTTCACTGCAGAGGCACCACTGAGGATTCATGTACTAAGTCTAATTTCCTAATTCTCCATGGCTTGTGCTTTAAAATGAGAGTATACATAACAAGAATTTCCATTAATGATGACATACACTTTCTTTTAGTGTTCCCTTATTATGCATTTTTTTTTGTTTTTTTTCCCCTTCTGGGCATGGTGATTTTATGCGTTTAGTTGTTCACTGGTTCCCTTCCATTTATATAAGTGTTAGTTAGGGTGTGATGAGTTAATAACACTCTTTGCAAAGCATGGAGATTAAGATAAAGGAGCCTTTCTGGTCATGGACAACTAAATATATTACTGAAAAGTTATTGAAATGTAATTGAGGGTAGATGTATTTGATAATTGAAACTCTGTTAGCCATACAAATATGTATTGATCATTGATTTCCCATCATTGCTCAGTTCATTCTGCAAAGAGAAAGCGTGTGTGACTGAGAGTAGAGTATTTCTACAGAGCAAATGCATTGACTTAATAATAAGGCTCATGTCTGAAACATAAAGCACATAATGACACCATCATTCACAAACATAATGTATTCTATAGGCAGCAGCTGAAGTGTGGTGGTACTGAATGTTATTACTTTTTATTTATCCCATAAAATGCTATAGACATTTTACCGGGAGTCTCGTCAAAGCGCGGCGCACATTATGGCGCTCTGGTGACTAGGTGACTATGTTATGCGCTGTTACTGCAGTGACATCACCATGATCCCTCCTTCCGGTAACCTTTAAGCAGATCTCTGTCTCTAAGAGTACTGGCAACTCATGGAAAGTCCACTACATTCATATACTGTTCCAAGGACCATGTACTTGTCAGCTCTTTTTGAGAAGAGCAAAAAAAAAAAAGAGAGAGACAGAGACATGGGATATATATTTATATGAGATATGGGGGGAAAGAGAGAGAGAAAATGGGGAAAGAGAGAGAGAAATGTGGGGAAAGAGAGCGGAAATGGGGAGAGAGATATGGGGGAGAGAGATATGGGGGGAAAGAGAGAGAAATGGGGAGAGAGATATGGGGGGAAAGAGAGAGAAATGGGGAGAGAGATATGGGGGGAAAGAGAGAGAAATGGGGAGAGAGATATGGGGGGAAAGAGAGAGAGAAAAGGGGAGAGAGATATGGGGGGAGAGAGAGAAATGGGGAGAGAGATATGGGGGAGAGAGAGAGAGAAATGAGGAGAGAGATATGGGGGGAGAGAGAGAGAGATAGGGAGATAGATATGGGGGGAAAGAGAGAGAGAAATGGGGAGAGAGATATGGGGGGGAAAGAGAGAGAAATGGGGAGAGAGATATGGGGGAAAGAGAGAGAGAAAAGGGGAGAGAGATATGGGGGGAAAGAGAGAGAGAAATGGGGAGAGAGATATGGGGGAGAGAGAGAAATGGGGAGAGAGAGAAATGGGGAGAGAGATATGGGGGGAGAGAGAGAGATGGGGAGAGAGATATGGGGAAAAGAGAGAGAGAGAAATGGGGGAGAGAGATATGGGGGGAAAGAGAGAGAAATGGGGAGAGAGATATGGGGGAAAGAGAGAGAGAAAAGGGGAGAGAGATATGGGGGGAAAGAGAGAGAGAAATGGGGAGAGAGATATGGGGGAGAGAGAGAAATGGGGAGAGATATGGGGGAAAGAGAGAGAAATGGGGAGAGAGATATGGGGGAAAGAGAGAGAGAAATGGGGAGAGAGATATGGGGGAAAGAGGGAGAGAGATATGGGGGGAAAGAGAGAGAGAGAGAAATTGGGAAATAGATATGGGGGGGAAAGAGAGAGAAAGATATAGAGAGGAGAGATATATATGGGGGGAGAGAGATATGGGGAGATATACAGTATATGGGGAGATATATATATGGGAGAGAGATATATGGGGGAGAGAGAGATATATAGGGGAGAGAGAGATATGGGAGAGAGAGATATGGGAGAGAGAAAGAGATATGGGGGAGAGAGATATATATAGGGGAGAGAGATCATGGAAAGCCACACTACATCATATGCTGTTCCAAGGACCATGTACTTGCCCAGCTCTTTTTGAGACGAGCAAAAAAAATAACAGAGAGAGAGAGATATGGGAGAGAGAGAGATATGGGAGAGGTGGGAGAGAGAGAGATATGGGAGAGGGAGAGAGAGAGATATGGGAGAGGGAGAGAGAGAGATATGGGAGAGGGAGAGAGAGAGATATGGGATAGGGAGAGAGAGAGATTGGGAGAGGAGAGAGAGATATGGGAGAGGAGAGAGAGATATGGGAGAGAGATAGTCGGAGAGAGAGAGATGGGAGGAGAGAGAGGAGAGAGATGGGAGAGAGAGAGATGGGAGGGAGAGAGATATGGGAGAGAGAGAGAGCGATGGTAGAGAGAGAGAGAGATGGAGAGAGAGAAATGGAGGAGAGAGAGATGGGGAGAGATAGAGAGATGGGAGAGAGAGGAGATATGGGAGAGAGAGAGGTGGGAGAGAGAGCGATGGGAGAGAGAGAGATGGGAGAGAGAGAGAGAGATGATAGGGAGAGAGAGATTGGGAGAGAGAGAGATATGGGAGAGAGAGAGATATGGGAGAGAGAGAGATATGGGAGAGAGAGAGATGAGAGAGATGAGAGAGAGAGAGAGATATGGGAGAGAGAGAGATGGGAGTGAGAGATGAAGAGAGAGAGATATGGGAGAGAGAGAGATATGGGAGAGAGAGATATGGGAGAGAGATATGGGAGAGAGAGATATGGGAGAGAGAGAGAGATATGGAGAGAGAGAGATATGGGAGAGAGAGAGATGGGAGAGAGAGTGAGAGATATGGAGAGAGAGTGAGAGATATGGGAGAGAGAGTGAGAGATATGGGAGATGGGAGAGAGAGATATATGGGAGAGGGAGAGAGAGATATGGGAGAGGGAGAGAGAGA